>NC_136506.1:99910133-99912812 GCF_053919585.1 Euprymna scolopes
TATTTATATATATTTATATATATATGTATATATATTTATATTTATATGTATATATATTTATGTATATATATTTACATATATATATGTATATATATTTATATATATATGTATATATATTTATATATATATGTATATATATTTATATATATATGTATATATATTTATATATATATGTATATATATTTATATATATATGTATATATATTTATATATATATGTATATATATTTATATATATATGTATATATATATTTATGTATATATATTTATATATATATATGTATATATATTTATATATATATATGTATATATATTTATACATATATATGTATATATATATATTTATATATATATATGTATATATATTTATATATATATGTATATATATTTATATATATATGTATATATATTTATATATATATATGTATATATATTTATATATATATATGTATATATATTTATATATATATATGTATATATATTTATATATATATATGTATATATATTTATATATATATATGTATATATATTTATATATATATATGTATATATATTTATATATATATATGTATGTATATTTATATATATGTATATATATTTTAATATATATGTATATATATTTTAATATATATGTATATATATTTATATATATATATGTATATATATTTATATATATATGTATATATATTTATATATATATGTATATATATTTATATATATATGTATATATATTTATATATATATATATGTATATATATTTATATATATATGTATATATATTTATATATATATATATTTATATATATATGCATATACATATATAGATATATTTGTATATATATATATATATTATATATATTTTATACGTAAAATATATTTCATATTAAATATATACATTATATTTATATATATGATATATTATGCATATAATATAGTGTATATTTTATATATATATAATATATGTATTTATATATGATATATTATGCATATAATATAGTGTATATTTTATATATATATAATATATGTATTTATATATTATATATTATGCATATAGTATAGTATATATTTTATATATATGATATTTGTATTTATATATTGTGTGTATGCATATATTCATTGTGTATGTATATATTTATTGTGTATATATATTGTTTATATATATATTGTTTATCTATATATATTGTGTATATGTATATATATTGTGTGTATATATGTGTTGTGTATGTATGTATATATTGTGTGTATATATATATATTGTTTGTGTATGTATATATACATATTGTTTGTGTATGTATATATACATATTGTTTGTGTATGTATATATACATATTGTTTGTGTATGTATATATACATATTGTTTGTGTATGTATATATACATATTGTTTGTGTATGTATATATATATATTGTGTGTATGCATATATATATATTGTGTGTATACATATATATATATATTGTGTGTATGCATATATATATATTGTGTGTATACATATATATATATATTGTGTGTATACATATATATATATTGTGTGTATACATATATATATTGTGTGTATACATATATATATTGTGTGTATACATATATATTATTTGTGTATGTATATATATATATATATATATATATTGTATATGTACATATATATTGTATATGTACATATATATTGTATATGTATATATATATTGTATATATATATTGTACATATATATTGTATATATATATATTGTATATGTATATGTATATATTGTATATATATATATTGTATATATATATATATTGTATATATATATTGTATATATATATATTGTATATATATATTGTATATATATATTGTATATATATATATTGTATATATATATATATTGTATATATATATATTGTATATATATATATTGTATATATATATATATTGTATATATATATTGTATATATATATATATTGTATATATATATTGTATATATATATATTGTATATATATATATTGTATATATATTTTGTATATATATTTTGTATATATATTTTGTATATATATATTGTATATATATTTTGTATATATGTATTGTATATATATATTGTATATATATTGTATATATTTATATTGTATATATTTATATTGTATATATTATATTGTATATATATATTGTATATATATATTGTATATATATATTGTATATATATATTGTATATATATATATTGTATATATATATATTGTATATATATATTGTATATATATATTGTATATATATATATTGTATATATATATATTGTATATATATATTGTATATATATATTGTATATATATATATTGTATATATATATTGTATATATATATTGTATATATATATATTGTATAAATATATTGTATATATATATTGTATATATATATTGTGTATATATATATATATATTGTATATATATTGTATATATATATTGTATATATATATTGTGTATATATATATAGTGTATATATATATATTGTATATATATATATATATATGTATATATAATTATATATGTATATATATATTGTATAATTATATATTGTATATATATATTGTATATATATATATTGTATATATATATATTGTATATATATATATTGTAGATATATATATTGTATATATATATATTGTAGATATATATATTGTATATATATATATATATTGTATATATATAAATTGT
>NC_136506.1:99917912-100012912 GCF_053919585.1 Euprymna scolopes
TAAGATAAAGAGTAAAGTAAGGAAACTTTTGTATATATATTAATCAAATTGTGAACAAACAAACAAACAAACAAACAGACAGGATTACGGATTTATATATATATATAATAGATATGAGAGAGAGAGAGGAAAGGAGTTTTCATTATTTAATTCTGGTAAATAGATATTTAAGCGTATAAAAAGGCTATAACAATGCGCGGAACAACTGTGGTATTGGTTTTAGTTATGCGCGAAATGTATGATCGAAATAGGCTCTGATTTGTGTTTTTTATTGATATCTTCGTTTATCCATTTTTTAAAAGATAATCGCAATACAAATAAGTGAACAGGAACGTAATGCTTGATATAATCGGTATTGTTAAATGTGTAGAACATTTACAAAAGGGAACGGACCAAAAAAATTAATTAAATATACTATTGAAACAGGTCTGCTGACACGCAGAAATAGGATTACCGCATGAGGTTTCTCTAGTGTATGTGCATCGTCATTATTACATAGTTTCATTTTTATATATAACTAGCAGTTCAGCCCGGCTGTGCTCGGATTCTATGTAATGTTCACAACTTTATCTGAATATGTATAAAGGGTTGACTTATGTCTACGTAACCTAAATCTTTCATAAATTCAGACCCAAAATTGACGGAGGAGTTTGGTAGAGTCTGCAAAGGATAATTCCTTTAACTTTGACCTCTTGTCAACCAAATTCTCGATTAAAAATATGTTAACAAATTTTTTGCATATCTGAATACCCTTTGATGTAAAATTTAAAATTTATGAACCCAAAATTGGCCGAATAGTTTAATTTATTTCGCAAATGTCAAGTCTTTTGAACTTTGACCTTGGCAGCCAACTTTTCGGCAAAAACCGATTAGAATTTGTTCTGTGTCTGACTACACTTCATGTAAAAGTTCCAATTTTTAGGAAAAAAATTGGCTGAGTGTGTTATCCGTAAGGTCATTTATTTTTATATTTGACCCCAAATTTTACATTTGGTTTGGAATAAAATAAATTGAAAATGTTTGATACACGTCCAAGTAACATACATCTAAAATTTCAAGTGTTTAGACCCAAAATTGGCGGAGGAGTTGGGTACAGATTTCAGAGAGCAAATACGGAACTTTGACGCATTTACAGCCAACTTTCTGGGTGTAAACTGAGTAAAAAGAGTTTCCGAAATCTCATTAACACTTATGTCAAATCTCGAATCTGTAGACTGAAAAGTGACAGTAGTTTTGTAGGGAAATACACGCACACATGATTTAACTTATATATATATATATATATATTAGTAGCAGTTCAGTCCGACTTTGCTCGGGCTCTTTGTACTAATCATAACTTGAATACACTTATGTAAGATTTCAAATTTGTAGACCAAAATTTGTCTGAGTACTTTCGTAGAGACCGTAGATGTAAATCTTTTTAACTTTGACCAAACTGTTTACCCTTTCACATATATTTGACCCCTTAACGTATATTTTCTTGGTCTACAATAAAAATGAAGTTTTCCCCATGTCAAAGGTACCAACATCTTAAATTTATAGTCTTTTGACCAAAAATTGGAAAAGGAATTTGGTAGAAGTTGCAAAAGACAACTCTTTACTTTGACCTTTTGGCAGACAAATTATCGCCGTAAACCTGATTAAAATGCGTATTGCATGTTTTAATACCCGTTGTGAATAATTTTAAAATATTAAGACCCAAAATGGGAGTAGTAGTTTGCTAGAGACTGCAAAGGTATAATTTTTTGAACGTTGAGATCTTGGCAGTTCAAATTTTTGACCAAAACTGATTAAAAAAAAGCTTGTCCTATTTTTGAATATCAAATGTTTAGACGAGAAATGAGCAGAGTAATTTGGGAGAGACTGCAAAAGTTAATTTTGTCTACATTGATTCGAGTTGTGACACCCGTAATGTTATTCTTTGAGCCCAAATAAAATTATCAAGTTTATCCATGGCCAAGTAACGTACATTTAAAATTTGAAGTATTTAAACCGAAAAATTTGCGGAGGAGTTGTTAGAGTTTTAAAAGGTCAAATCGTTGATCTTTGGACTCTTGGCAGCCTAATTTTTGGCCAAGCACCGATTAAAAAGATTTCCCAAAATCTTAACACCTTAACCTAGGCCGAAAATTGACAGTTATTTGGTAGGGAAATGCGCGTGGGCGCACACACACACACACGCACATACATTTTCACTTTTATGGATATATATAGATAGATTTTCTATTTGATTTAATCTATTTTACACATCTTTCTTATGTATTTGTTAATTTATTGTTTGGTTCAATTCGTGTGTTAATGAGATAAACCTATTAACATTCTGACTGAAAATATGTGGTAATAGTCCCTCATTAATCCACTGTGTCATAAGACAGTTAAATGTAAAATCTATTCCGTTTTTCCATTAGAATGTGTAATAAATTTTTTGATTATATAATAATAATAATATATATATATATATATATATATATATATATATATATATATATATATATATATGGGTTTTATTCATTTAATTTAAATTCTTATTTATTTACTTATTTTTTTTGTTCATTGCCATTCATTAGAAATTATTTTATTGCAATTGTGGTCTAGAGATAATTACGCTAATTATGGTTAAAAAAGGGCACATGCGCTGTAAGGGAAACGCAATATGAAAATTACATAATTTATTCAAATAGATTGTCTTAATCTATGTAGTTTATTTTTTTTATAAAAATGATATCCATAAAAGTGAACGTGTGTGTGTGTCCGTGTACATTTTCCTACGCAATAACTCTGTCAATTTTTAGTCTACAGACTCGAAATCTGATATACAGGATAATGAGATTTGGGAAAATCAATGTGATCGGCCTTTGGCCAGTAATTTGGCGACTAAGGGCTCAAAGTTCAACGATTTGACCTTTGAGAACTCTACCAAACTCCTCCGACAATTTTGGGTTTACGCACCTGAAATTTTAGATATAGGTTCCTTGGACATGGATCTAACTTAATAACTTGATTTGAGCCCAGAACAAATGGTAATGTGTTATAATAGGGGTCAAAGTTTAAAAAAAAAGACCTCTGCGGTCTTTTCCAAATTACACAGACAATTTCTGGTCTAAATATTAGAAACTTGACATAAAGGATATTCAGAGATAGGACTAGCTTTTTCATCAGTTTTCGTCGACAATTTTAAGTTATCAATATATAAATTATGTATGTATGTTTGCATATCTGCCTTAAACTTTCAAGAGAAGCAACGGATTTTACCAAGATCAGTATCGTTTTATAGTTCGACCTTTCATACAAAAGTATCGACACATTGGCTAAAAACATTAATATCTTCCCCTTCAACTAGGCACTTTTCTACAGGGGGTCACTTTTTTCGTCGATATGTTTTTAATTCATCCTCTCCTTTTGATTGCCTGGCCTTAATTTTAAAAAATGTCGCTTCTGGTTTGGCGGTGGTCGTAACAGCATAAACGTTATGTTTTACCCCTCTTTAAAAGAACAGATGGAAATATGTAAATGTAATCGCCCCAAAAAGTACGTGATACTCACTCCACCAGATATTTAGGCAGAAGGGCTACAAAGAGAAGAAACTATTCTCCGGATATTGACCATTGGAAGACTCCTCCTGCAAAAAAAAAATAAATAAATAATTAAAAATAAATCATTACAACTTTTGTTTCAATAAAAATAGCACCGAATTCCCGTGCGATCGCAAAAAAAAATCTACCAAAAATTAATTCCAAAAACAATTAAATTACATTTTTCGTCATTTTACATTTCTAATGTAATCCCCCCCCCACCCAAATTGAATTTGTCATATTTTGGGGGTAGTTCTGTTTATACAATTGTACAGAATGGTTTCATAAATATTAATTCAATTGTTATTTTGTATTTCAAATGTAATTCCTACCACCACCACCACAAAAAACTAAGTGTTTGTATTGTCATGTTTTGCCCTCCCCCCATCCATCGTCCAACGACAAAACGCTAGAAATGGCATGTCTGGTTGAACGATTTGTGATCAAAAAGTGGGTGTTCATTTTACGTTAAATTTATATAGAAAAGTTATCCCCCACGCTTAAATGTTATTTTTTTTTCAAAATTTCACATTACTTATAAAGACTGCTTATTAGGCCACTAAAACCCAGGTTTTAATTTGTTGGGTCAATGTCAAGTTTCCAACTCCCCCAAAAAACTTTAAAATGATGTCTTTTAATGGTTTTCCGTGGTGCTGAAAACGAATATTATTATTTGGGGCAGATAAGTAGTTTTCGTGACATGAAGAAATTACTTTTTATAAAGGTGGGGGATCACTTTCCTATATACATTTAAAGTAAAATGAGGACCCACTTTCTGGTCACCTAAAAACTTCATATCATAGATACAAATTTAACTGATCTTCGTTTTCAGCATTCCCTCAAATTGACGCTGTTTATTTTTTACATTTTTTCATCTCATAATTTAGGACGCTAATTATACCGTTAGTAAGTTTACAAAAGCATACTTTTGTTTTTCTTTCTTTTTTCATTATAGAACTTGTATAGTTGTTAACGGGTGACTCTGCAGTTTTACATTTCACAAAAAATCTGTTTAGATTAGGAGACAGTTAAGTAAACTACAGGAGCACCTGGTAAAAACTATACAAATTCTATAATTGAATAACCACCTCAAAAAAAATAATATTTTTGCCAACCGCTCATGTAAGCTTACTGACCCCATTATTTACGTCCTAAATTATGAAAACATAAACGAATCTCTAAGTAAAAAAAGAGCGCCGGTTTTCGGTGGCGCTGTAAAATAATATCACAGTTAAATTTGTTTTATGATATGAAGAAATTATTGGGTGTTTAAAAGTGGGGGCCCATTATACGTAAAATTTATATGGGAAAGTGATTCCCCAGTTTTTGGAGAAGTAATTTTTCATATCATGAAAACTGATTATCTGCCCCATAATTAAATGTGATATTCGTTTTCATCACCATCGAAAACTATTTATCATTTTCAAGTTTTTGAAGAGTTAGAAAGAAACTTGCCATTTACCATATTTTTTAGGAGTTAAACGACGCTGGGCCACGTCGTAAAAATTGAGCATTTTTAAATTAAGATATAAAATAGATTATAAAGAAAATCTGTTTCGCAGGCAATAAAACACGCCTGCTATGTTGTTATTATTATAATAAATCCTGGGCAACACCGATTAAATTTTAGAAACAAAAAGAGCAGAGGATGATGGATTTTGTTCACATGTATCTCTGACTTACTCTGCTCTCGTGAGATTGCAAGTAAATAGGGGCAATAGTTTTACTTATTTTTCTCCAACAAATAAAAATAGTTACTTAAAATTAAGAATAACCGAAAAAAAAATCCTCCGAATTAAAAATAAAAATATTAATTTAGCTTCGAATAATAATTCGAAATGAAAACAAACATTTAATAACGAGCACCGTTTCAATTGAACTATCAGTTATTTCCCATTTTGGTTTTCTGGTTTTTGGTTTGAAAATAAAACGGTTTTAGATTTCAGATGAAATCAGTTAAATCAAATATAACTTAAATTTAAATAAACTAAATAATACTTTTTTTTTGATAGATTGTTTCAACTGTACTAATTATGTCGAATAAGTAATGCCATCGAGGTTTAAATAGATTTAATTTAATGTGATACGTTAATGACCGTGACTTAATAATGTAAATTTGAAGCTTTCTATATATTGAAAGTCCGTATAAAATATGTGTCCTTTGACAGAAGTATCCTAACATAGGCATAAATATTTCTTGACCAGCGTAGGTGTACACACATTTGCCCTTTATATTTCTTTGATAATTAGGAGTTGTATACACAGACAAGCGAACGCTGCTACTTATATATATATATATATATATATATATATATATATATATATATAACTTTATGCGCCACAAACACAAATATTGTAGAGAGGAGAGAGGTTGTGATCACTTCTTTAACACGGAAGAGGGCAGTCATTACTTAGATGGAGAGGGGGACACATTACTTAGATGTACTATAGACAATGCTCATTATTAAGATGAGGGGACACAACGTTCATATAAACGATTTTTTCACATTACCTTCAATTTGATTGAAAGACGACACGGAGACGCAGTTACAAAATGTGTTCTTTTATTACATTCAGCCGGTTGCAATGATGGTTGCTCCAGGAATTCAAAGTCGGCTACATGATTAAAACTTTCTAACTCTTCGCTTACAAAGGGGACCCATCTGATTCGATCCGGACTCGACTGCCTTCTGTCTCCAACAACTCTGTCCAACTCTTTCTCATCTTCTAAAACTAGCAAACTATATTGAAAATCAATTTTCTACTATGGCGTCATGTATGGCTTCAAACACGTGCCACACACACGTGGGAAACTCACGTGGCTTGGACATACATTTCCAAAACACACTTTTTCCAATAAAGAATTCTCCTAACTTATTTTAAATGCATTTATAAATGTGTGTATATACACACACATATATATATATATGTGTGTGTGTGTATGTATATGAATAAAAAATCAAGACAAACATATGTTTATAACATTTGTATATTTATTCCCTGTGTTGACGTGTAGGAATACAAAATGTTTGGTAAAAAGCGAAAATATTTCTTTCAAAAGCACATAATTTGTGACCGATCTTTCGGTCTTCTTTAGTGTATGTATATATATATATATATATATATATATATATATATATATATATATATATATATATATATATATATATTCGAGAGGGAGAGTCAAATTTATATTAACGTAACTTTTATAGTGCGTGTGCGAGATGTCTTTAGAAATCTATTCATTAATATTTTGTATACAAGACTGGGTACCAGTGCATTTATTGATCAGTGCTGAAATAATGCTATTATTTAAAAAAGGCATTCTTAACATGGGAAGGGGAGGTTGGTTTGCACCTATTCTGTAAGTTAACCTTACAAGTGAATAAAAAGACATATCAGAAAACTTTAATTAAACTTGGAAATACGATTTAAAAATAGCGCGAATCAGTACGTGCATTAGCACTCAACACTATAATACGATATGTAAGAAAATTGGACATGTGGCCTAGTTCTGATTAGCTATTTACTTTCAAATTTTCTGCTCAAGGATACAAATTTAACTGAAAAATAATATATTGGATGTACTTCGCAGGGTACGCCTAATAAAACTTTACTTCTGTCTTTACTTTTCTGCAGGCGGAAAATCAATCCTCTGTAACTCTAATTTTCGTATTTACCTGTCGATAACTGAGACTGTTACTATGCCGGGGGAATAAACGGCGACTAACCCTGAAGCGCCAAACATTTACATTTTGATTCTAGCGAATAGTACCCTATACATACCAATGCTTTAATAACTTTTGTAATCCATACAATATTGTATAAATAAGTTAGTTGAGCATTAGTATTTTATAAGAAAGAAGAAATTTATAGAAATCCAAACATTTTATGTGTATTTTTCAATCGCGCAACATCGTGTTCTGCTGGTTGTATAATTTTAGTGTAAATCTCACCTGTCTGTTTTAATGTTTGTATGTTAACCTCTCCTACAAACTTTCGATAGAGGCAAGGGTCCTGATAAAGTGTGTACCATTTTGTAGCCGACCTCTCGGACGACAAATTTCGAAAAATTTGCTACGAGCATTAATTCCTTCATCGACATTTTAGCAAAACACCGTTGAATTGAATTCCGTTAATTTCAACACATTTGACTTCCGGTCGCTTCATGGAAATATCACTTATTCATCCCGCCTTCGCGTAATGGGTTCGAAGTTGCCTGCATACTACTATGTTGTTTTGTTTTTTTTTGTTTTTTTTAAACATTTCCCTTCATCCTGGTTACCTACTTTTGTTTTGCTCAACACACGCTTTCAATGATCCGGGGAACTCCGGCCACCCAGGCTAGTCTGTAATATAAATCTTACCTCTCTGTTTTAATGTATGTTTGCATGTCTGCTTAACATTTTTGACAGAGGCGACCGATTTTCACGACATCGGAATTGTGTAAAAGATCGAGTTTTGAGACAGCAAATATCGAAAAAATGGCAAAAAAAAAAATTAAATCTTGGACACTTTTCTATAGGCAGGGGTCGATTTTTTCGCGGATAGTTTTGCAAGTCATCCCCTCTTTTCATTGACTAGGCTTAATTAAAAGATCGCCCCTTAGATTTTGGTTGGACGCAACATCATAGATGTCACTTTTGAAAAGATTTTTCACGTTCTTTTTCTCCTTCGCGGTACGGGTTCGAGCCTGTACGCCTACTATTTTATATTTATTTTATTTATTTATTTATTTGCTTAACATACACCTCCAAACATGCGGGCAATGCCGTAACCCAAGAAAGTATTTTAATAAAACATGTGGCAAAATGATATCAGGTTACATTTTTAAAATCCTCAAAGGCGGGGTTTTAATTTAAAGTATATTTTTCTATGAAAGCCATAAAACCGCTGCTCTCTGATCGCTTTATCTTTATATATATATATATATATATATTTTTTTTTTTTTAAATATATTTTCTCCATATACGGATAAAATAGTACATAGTTTCAGTTCTGCTTTATTAATTGTTGCTATTTATAAACAGATAGCATAGACAGAATTGGACATCATTATTTTCGAGATTTATAATATAAAACTGAGCAATTAATTACGGTAAAGCGAGTTCGAAGCTCATGTGTTTGAGAGTTTGCAAATCCCAACTAATTACCTTTTACGTCGATAGATTTATTAAGCCTAAATCAATACGTAATATAGATTTATTAAGCCTAAATCAATACGTAATATAGATTTATTAAGCCTAAATCAATACGTAATATAGATTTATTAAGCCTAAATCAATACGTAATATAGATTTATTAAGCCTAAATCAATACGTAATATAGATTTATTAAGCCTAAATCAATACGTAATATAGATTTATTAAGCCTAAATCAATACGTAATATAGATTTATTAAGCCTAAATCAATACGTAATATAGATTTATTAAGCCTAAATCAATACGTAACAACTAAATATGTATTCCAATTAGATTAGCGTTCAACGTGTAATTTTCTTAATTTTTTATTCTGCCAGAATAAGTCAGAAGGAAATGTAAATTAAATTATGATGACTGAACTCGTGCGTTTAATCTCTTTGTTGCAAATATTGACGATGTGAGACTCTAAGAAATAGTTTTACAAACGTGTGTCAGAAGCAGAGGGGAGTCATTGGATTCTTGCAAAACGTACATTGATACTGGTGGTGGAGAAAAATAAATTCTGGAGCAAAATAATTGACTGGTTTTAACGGTACCACTGCCGTCTTTTTAGTTCCTCAGATTAAGAAATAAATTGTACGTTTGGAACGATCCACATATAAACAGAGTTGAATGAATAGTGTGAAAAACACCTTATTGAATAAACGACTAAATAGCATAAATAACTGTCGCAAAAAATATATTTGAAATATTTATTATTAACGAAACTGAGTTCTGTTTTTGATGTGGTGGCAACCACTTATTTGCATATGCGAATAACATAACACTATAAATGGCAAGCCTAGGTTGGCCTTGGTGGGTCTTACTCAAATGCCACCAGAAGTGACGCCGAAGAGCGTACATGTCCTCCCACCAAGACTCTCTGACTTGACACCGTCATTTGTACATATTGTAAATATACCTTTTCTTTAATACACTTATTATTGCGTTATCTTGTTGTTTGCGTCTTCATTGTATTTCCTTACTAATTATTGTTCAACCTTGCAACCACAACAGTTTTTCTTTTCCTTTTCTATGTTGATTATCTATGAATTTTCCAGAATTCTTGGTTAGTTTATTTTTATAATGGAGTCCTCACTTTATTGAGGACCGAAGACCACTCGAGAATACAGGTTAATGAATGTAAGCTGAACTTTTAGTAATCGTTATTTGTGTAACCTAAGTAGAATTATATTTGTTAAGGACACGCTTCAACTAGAACTTGAAGACTTAGAATCGGCGTTTAGATTATGCACGTGTTGAGAGAAAGGACGTTTATAATTGTTATAGAGAATCGAGTCGTTTTTGTTCATTTCCGGCAAGAGGGTTAATGCTCAGACGAGGACTTGCTATGCACATTATGAACTTCTATTCTGTGACAATGAGGTTGCGGAGAGGTAAAAGCACATCAATTACCAGGTTTTAAAGCCGAATTTGAAAACTACCAAGGCAAGGTAGATTACGCTGAGGAGTTACTAGTCAAATGTGACATTGCTTTTTTTTTTTTTTTTTTTTTGACGCACTTTGATCTTCCGCAGATAGGGAGATTGTATAAACTGTGAGATACCTACTAAAGCGGTTGAACGATCTAACCAAATTTCCAGCGATCTTGGCAACATATCTTCACAACGGTTTAAACGATATTATCTTAGATTATAGCAAAAGGTCACGAATGACACCGTATTATCTAATATAAGCAGATCAAATTCCTTAGATGTTTGCAAACACAAATAGAAACATTCAAGTACTTTTTTTCTTTTATTCAATTTAGTTTCGCAATTTCCCCACATTGTCTTAATCCAGCAGCAACGCAGCTTAGCATGTCATGTGAAATCGCCGTCATGTCACTCCGGGGAAATTTTTATGTTGGCATTGCGTGTCACACGGAACTTTGTGTTAGCCCGCATGATCAACTTCCGGGATCAAAGCGGACACTTTGCAAAATGATGTTGAATTTTTTTCTGTGCTTCAACAGTATATTATTGACTACTGAACTCTGTTTTACGAGTAGAGTACAAAAGTAATGACTCTAATTTTGATTCTGACCATAGGGATATGATAGGATTGAAAACCATATTAAGATTACGGTACTTATGCATATCAATGACCTCCAAAGTCATCTGACTTTTGCAGATATTAACGTTGTAAGATTCTGAAAAAGAAATCACCAGCATAGGCGTATATCAGAAGCAGAAATATGTCATGTATTTTTGATTATGGCAGTTAATATGTAGAAAAGTACTTTCTGGATCACAAAAGTCGTGTCATTTAATGGTACCACTCCGGTCTTTGTTTGAACTTCCAGGTAAAAAATATGAGGTATAGGTGCTAGCTTTGAAGATAATATAATGTTCCACTATTGTAATAAATACGCAGATGCCTGTTGATAAATTAAAAAATCTATAAGCATTTAAATACACGTTTTAAATGCACACAATTGCCATTGTCTTCGTAAAGTCTCCTTGAATAACGACCTGATTTGATTTATTGTGTGTGTGAATAAGATGTAAGTAATTAATTTTTAAACCCCAATTTTTATTAATAAATTACAACATATGTTTAAAGCAAGGTTAAATATAATTTCTGCGTTTCAAATTGTGTAAATAAACTGCGACAATTCAGCCAAAGCAAATTGATATAATTGTGATTAACAAAGTAACGGATATAGTTCAATTCTCAAAAAACATTGGAGACAACGTGGTTCGTGCTAGTATAAATAGAAAGGATGGTCCTGGATATGACCTTCAACTATATCCAGTGGTGAGGCCCCAGCTGGCATGCTTTGGAGAGTGCGGAGCCACCCTTTAATTGCCATTGTTCCCAGATCCACTCTGACCCGGAGTTGTAGTACCTGTTAGGGTCTCAGCTATGGGTTAAATAGAAACCGACTTGAAAACAACAAATATATTCTATTAAAAATAATTTCTTCAAAATCTTTGGATTTGACATTAAATAACCTGAAAGAGTTGGTATGCCGTAAAACAAAAACAACCAACCAACCAAATTGATAGGAGGGAATGGTATAACTTACTGATTTCAATCACGTTGTTACACTTTTTTCTTAACTCCAACTCTAGTTAGTAATTTAAAATATATATACACCCAAAATAATGTTTTCGTTTAATCTTGATGAATTTATCTAATTTTAATGCTCTGTAAAACGCTTATTAATCGGGCAGAATCCGTTCAATATACAAGAATAAAATGAAAACACATCTAATAATACACTATATCATTTGGGATAACTTTGCTTCTTCAGACTATAGTACTCATTTAAATTATTTTTTTACAAAACTCTTCCCCTTACGCAAGACCACGTTTTATATTAAATAACCGTACATTGTGAGTTACAATCTTCTGAAGTGGAGTGTCCAGTCGTTCATGTAGGCTTCACTCAAAATACAATTATTTTACCAATGTTTAATAATGCTTTATCAATGAAATTAGCCACGGCAATTGGTAGTTGTGAAAGTTTCATGTAATTAATAGAAACCGGGATTTAATGTTATCATCCTTTTACGCCCTAATTTTACTACTGAATGTAAGTTATTTCCTTGCTTCCATACATTTTCCTTAAATATGCGTTCATCCGTTTTTCTGTTTTGTCTGTTATAAAGTGTGCTTTCATCATTCAAGCATTATTTCGAGCTAACTTAAGACTATCCGAGATTGGAACCCAGCATGCTTCACTCTATCTAAATGCCTTACGGGGAAAGATCAGCTCATTGGATTTCGGTTAGTTTAGTTGCCTGTTGGCGCATATGCTGTTTATGTTTCTACGTAAACTCCCATGTGGCTTGCTGTTCATCGTGAATTATCCATGTTGCTTTCTGTATTCAATGAATTTTCCTAATTTGATCGCGCACACAAGTCCCTAACGCCCGAAAGTACCCTGTACCTCTATAAGGCCACCAATCGCCCATGTATGGAGTATTGTTGTCATATTGAGGCCCGTGCATCTGCTACTAGTTTCTCGTTCCTAGACAAGGTTCAAAAGAAAGTCGCCGAACTGATAGGTCCTGAACTGTCATCGAAGCTTCAGTCTCTGTCCCTCGATGAAATGTATCATCCCTCTGCCTGTTCTACAAGTACTTTAATAGTGAATTCTCCGATGAACTGCAAGCACTTGTACTCCCTCTACGTAAATTCCGCCGGCAAGCATCTAAGTCCCACCCCTTCACAGTAGAGCTCCTTAGATGTAAGAGAGCCTTCTTCACCAGTAGTTTCTTCCCCAGAACCCCTAGACTTTCGAATTCCCTTCCGGATTCCTGCTTCCCCAACTGTACTGACATGCAGAAGTTCAAGTGTAACGTGGACCGATATCTTGCTACCAAACTCCCCGCATAATACTTCTGTAACTTATGCCCCTTATAGTAGTCCCCTACATCAACGTGGCAATGTGCTTGTTTGGTGCGAAAATGTAATAAAAAAATTGAGAGTAATTTCCCATTCCAATTTCAGTTGTCTCTCGTTTTTAATATGCATTTCTATTAATTTATATATCCTTATCAGTTATTATTTACAAAAAAGTATTTTGCATAGCAGTTAATACTGGTGATCGTTCAATTCCAAAATCAGGCGACGATTCTTTTGTTACCTCAAACATTTTGTAAGCTTTACAGTCGGTTTCACTTTATTCGATAACTCTTGTTTTCTCGACACCTGTATTCACCAAAAGTTTACCTGGAATAGTTTTTAAACCATTCTAATTCGAAAATCTGGGTAATACTATCACTTAAATAATTTAGTTCACGAATACATTTAGAGATTGGTTCACTGGAAATAGTTGCAACAATCTGTATTCTGTAGAACAAGTCTCCGCACTTAATCACTTTTTCCAGCTCATTTATCCCTTCAAGAGAGAAATTTATTTCTTTATATATTGATGTTGTATTTATACATTTAATACAATGTTTTGCTGTTTCAGACTTATTTGATTAGGTTACTTAATTAGTCAATCTCAATTGTTAGATTTGACAGATGCCTGCTAAAAATTCCTGCATCCTAAAACTGAACACTTTGCTTTTACTCTCTGAACCTCAAAAGCAGTTCTGCTAATCGAACTCACTTCTTCACAAACCAACTCCAAAATGAACGCCCTCTCTGAAAATCAGGTCTCTTTTATATCCAACCAGAAATATCTCATTCGCATATCTGGTGGTAACATTGCATGCATATAACAAGATAAGGCGGTTATTTTTCTTTCCTTTTACTTCATTCGTTTCTATTCCACCCAGATTTGTACAAGTTGCACAAGGCATGTTTGTAATTACTTTTTAAACATTTCGGATCACATTTATCGCATTCAGTTTATTTTAGCATTACTCTTCGTTGTTGGGTATCGGTGTTTACTTTGATATCGACTTATATTGCTCCTGAAATTTCTGGTATTACACGGATTTTGTTTCCCTGTATTACTCTATATATTGCAAGATGTACCCTGCGTTGCCCGTTAATAAACGTAGCATTTTATTTCTAAAAATAATGAAGTAACAAAACAAAATAAACTGAGACGTGTGCATATAAGTATTATTTATTTCTAAGCAGTTCACTTGTAAGCAAAAAAAAAAAATCGAGCTAAGATCTAAACCACCACATTGATTTCTAGTCAAGTACGATAACCATTAGTCAAACTGAACACTATTTCCAAAAGCTGTGTTCAAACCTTATTCGTAGCATAATATGAACGCTTAGCGAATGCTCACTCATGAAACAATTAACCAACAGATAAAAAGTAAACGGCCTACATGTACCAAATTTTCCCTTTACAATTAAACGGCGTTTACTCCTAATACAAAACGGATTAAAAAGTATCAACATGTCAGCATACAATGCATACTAAATTTTAAGTTTGTTGGTTAAACGTCGTTTAAAATATAGTTTTAGAAGTGTCATCACCTACACAAGTTCACTTTTTGTGGATATAGAGATTATTATTTGGATTGTCATTTTTCTTATTCTTCTTGTCCTTATTAATATTTTTGTTGTTATTATTCATAAATCTCGAGCTGCTACGGATTAAAAAATAAGTTCTGTCTGGGCTTAGTTATCATACGCGTTATTATTATTTACATTTTAATTTATATTATTATTATTATTATTATTTTGCTTATTATCGGTTATTTATTATTATTTTATTGTATTTATCATTGTTATATCTATTATTCATATACGTGAGAATGTTATTACCTTATTTAGGGTCATTTTATTATTAATGCTGATATTATTTTAACAGTTCACATCTTTACTAGTTTAATTAGAAACAATAAAAATGTTAGGTATTTTATCTTATTTGGTGATATTTATTTTTCTTATATAGCTCTATCGTTATGATTAATAATTTACGATCTATGTAAAGTATGTTAGAATTTTCCGTTTAATAGGGAGATACTAATTTTCAATCTATATATCTATAAAAGTGAACGTGTCTGTCTATGTCTGTCTGTCTCTCTGTGTACATTTCCCTACGCAATAACTCTGTCAATTTTTAGTCTATAGACTCGAAATTTGAAATACCGGTACTGAGATTTGGGAAAATTGATGTGACGGGTGTCAGCCAGAAATTTGGCTGTTAAGGGGTCAAATTTCAACGATTTGACCTTTAAGAACTCTACCAAACTCCGACAATTTTGGGTCTAGACATTTGAAATTTTAGATATAGGTTCCTTGAACATGGATCGAACTTAATAAAGTGATTAGAGCCCGAAACTATAAATTTTAAGGGGTCATAATAGGGGTAAAAGTTTTAAAAAATTAACCATTTTTTTTGTTTGTTTTTTTTGCTTTTTTTGCGCAGCATACACCCCCAAACACCCGAATAAGGGGTCACAGTTCAACGATTTGACCTTTGAGAATTCTACCAAACTCCTCCGCCAATTGTGGGTCTAAACACTTGAAATTTTAGATATAGGTTCCTTGGACATGGATATAACATGATTTGAGTCCAAAACAATAAATGTTAAGGGGACATAATAGGGGTCAAAGTTTAAAAAAATTGACCGCTTTTTCTTTTTCTTTTTTTTTTCTCAACATACACCTCCAAACACCCGGGCAACGCCGGGCTGAAATGCTAGTAAATCTATATTTTTATATCTAATCTTATTTCGATTAGATAATTTGTGAGCATCAAAGCACGGGAGAGGTTATGTAAACCACTGTAGAGGCAACTCAATAATTTAGGCAGTTTTGTTTGTCCAATTAACCTGTTTTGTGCATGGATGGGCTCTTATGCGAATCAAACAACTTCAGTTTGGCGTCGACCATTCATAAGTTCCATACGAATTGGGTTGTCCTATCAAGTGTAACCATGAATATCGAGTCTTTATTACGTGTATTTAATATACTGCTGACAAATTCTATGTGTACATATACTAAAATAAATTGATTTTCCTGTTTAAATTTAAAAAAGAATAATACTATTAACACTGTCTGGACATATAGTTTTATTTAGCAAGGGAGGAAGAAGTTTTTTTATGGCATTTGAACATGACGTAAGAAAAACAAGTCGAAAGTAAAGGGGAGAAGGAAAGCAAAAGAAGAGAGGATCAAACTCTTGGGTAATTGAGATGTTCAATGTAATTTAATATGAAAAATTATCAGGAACTCAGGAGAGAGAGAAAGAGTGAGGGTAAACGTTAATGAACTATTTATAAAGAGGGAAGTTGAGGTGTCAAAACATACACAAAAGTTATTAAAATATATACTAGTAGAAAATACTTATTATAAGATAGGGGACTTAGGGAAACAGATTATGAATTTATTGATTGCATAAGCTTAACCTTCTACCAAGCTATTTCGCACGATAGCTTAGATATATCTCGATTTACGGAGATGGTATTTGTTTTTAGCTTTTGCGATACATTTCTGTGGGGTCACTATTCCGAATCTCGCTTGATTCTGCCTCTCTGATGAGTCGTAGATGACGAAACACGTATGAGTGGATACTTATATTTTAAAAACAAGTCTGCTCTCAATTTGTTGGGTAACAATGTGGCAAAAAAAATTATTGCCAACTCGCATTTAGGTAAAGATACATGAGGCTTCTTTCCATGGGTCCCGATTTCTGTTTAAATATTTTCAATTTGTTTTTACATAAGCAGTAATTTGTTGCTACACGGTCATGAGGAGTTTTCGGTCTTATAATATTAACTAGAGGCCTCTGCAGGCAATAACACTTATATTCAAAAGCTGACTTCTTAATGAAAAATAAAAATTAACTTTCAGCGAAAGAAGGTTTTTAGTTA
Source organism: Euprymna scolopes (assembly GCF_053919585.1). Classification (NCBI taxonomy): domain Eukaryota; kingdom Metazoa; phylum Mollusca; class Cephalopoda; order Sepiida; family Sepiolidae; genus Euprymna; species Euprymna scolopes. The sequence goes on from NC_136506.1 coordinate 99,934,909, forward strand.
AAAAGAGTCAGGGGGTGAAATTCAGCTGTGCGGAGAGCAAGGTTAATTGTGTGTCGGTTTATTTATTCATATATACATCTTCACATTGGGTTTAGGGAATGATGTAGGCAGGTTGGGCTGAAGGATTTAAGTGTTGGGTCCAAAACGTGTGTATATATATATATATATATATATATAATGCTTTTTGCTGTAAAATTCTAATGGATAAGCATCTGAAGAAAGTGGTGGGAACAGGATATTTTTATGCACACATAAATCGTAAAATTTCCTACCCACTAATGAAATAGCTGTAATGGAAAAAATCCAGGAAATAAACGAAGGTTATAAGAAAAAAAAACGCGAGTCTTTGAATTTTCAACAAAATGTTACACTATATATATATATATATATATATATATATAATTATTCACATGTGTTAGTTTAATCTGTCTGCTACTCGCTGCAGTTTAAAACATATATATATATATATATATATATATATATATATATATATATATCTAGGGCATTTAAATTATTTTTATTATCTTTGTCTCTTAGTATTCCTGCGTCTTTCTGCGAAAGAGTTAATATTTACCCCGATCTATTGAGTATTTGTTGGATGCCTAGGGATCGGTTAATGGAAGAAAAAGGGGGATAAAAGATGTAAGAGAGGATACGAGGGGCAATGGACGATAGGAGAAGAGAAAAGAGATAGAGGTGGAGGAGAAGGAAAAAGACGGGCAGAGGAGTCCCACCATTTGTTTAATAGAGGTAGTTGGGTTTCGCTCGCTTTAATAAAACCTGTTTTTCTAGACCACCCTTAATAATTATTACCATTCAATTTGTAATTTTATGTTTGTTTATTTTTAAGTATATTTAAAAATGTTTTATTTATACTTGAAAAACGTTTCATAACTGCCATCACAGAATGGATATCATTACTAAACTTATGATGATCAAAAGCAGCAATTTGCTATGAAAGCAATAATAATTATTAAAAAAATAGATGGTGATCGGGAATTATTTCGATTTATTAACTAATATGATATTACTTTATGGAAGGTTATATCAATTATTTGTGAATACTAAAACCCACGGATATTGTACACTTAAATACTATGTATACATGATATGTTTCATAACTTTCTGAATTAGATGCACACAGGTATTATTTGGAGTTATGTTTGACATCTACGTTATATAGCGGCGTGCATCATTTATTATGAACATTTTTACCGTACTTTATTTTACATGGAGGGTACCACTTATCAAGGCCCGGAGGCCACTCGCGGATAAGGGTTATTGCGTGTACAGTAATCAATGTGATATTGTAGTAATTATTAGTATTGGAGATTTGAGTGTCTTACTTAAGAGGGCGGTTTGTGAGGAACTTATTTATGTTCGACTTGAAGACATCCAAGTTGTAGTCAGCTGGGAAACAGACAAAAGGAACAGAGTTCCACAGTCATGCACTTCTAAGGAAGAAGCTCTGCTAATGGGATCTGCGTTTGGATTTAGGCACAGATAAAGAGTGGGGAAAATTATTGACAGTAGTTTCAGCCAGACGGCTGTTTCTCGTAAAAGATTGGCGAGGGGGGACGAAGGATTAGAGCTCAGACGAGCACTTGACATCGAAATAACGGTAAAACAGACAGGCTCGCAACGTCTCTCCTCCGGGAAAGAGGCTGCAGGGAAGAGAAACGGGCATCCCCCAATTAGCTACGAAGTCTATTTTGTACTTTGTCAAGGCACGATAGTCTGTTTGTAGAAGCTCCAGCCCAGATGTGGCAGCAGCACTCCATCCTTGGACGTACTTGGCTTTTATACAGATAGAGAATTGCATCAGTAGTGAGATATCTTTTGGGGCGGTAGAAGGAGCTCACCATTTTCCCAGTGTCCTTGGCAACAGATCTGGTGTAGTGTTCCAATTCAGATAAGGAGTAAAGGTCAGCCCCAAAAGCTTGTCAAAAATTGGAGCCTCCCCCAGACGATAGCACTCTATTTCAATTGATGCCAGATGGGGATCAGAGCGTTGATGGTGTAAAGGTAGAAGGTTGGTTTTGGATGAATTAAAAGTGGCAAGCCACCTCTTCCCCCACTTTACCAAGTGCTCAAAATCAGAAGATAGAGCATTAGAGAGAACCTTGTCATTTACCGCCTTTGATGTGTTGCCATAGATGGTCGTGTCATCAGCATAGATGTTAACGAATGATTTAAGTATGTGTTTGGTGAGATCATTGATGTAGATCAGGAAGAGAGTTGGGCCCAGGATAGACCCCTGAGGGCCTCCAGCATTAATACTATGGGCCTCTGATTTTTGGCCATCAACCACTACTCTTATGAACCTATCAAAGAGAAATGATTCAAGGATTGAAAAAACATCACCAGTGATACCGTAGCTGAAAATATTGTGAAGTAGGCACTTATGTCATACCTTATCGAAGGCTTCCGATATGTCAAGAGCAATTGCCCTTGAAAGGAAGCCTTTGTCAAGATTCACTAACCCTATGAGATGTAACCGTTAGCACATCTGCTGTAGATCTTGCGAAGCGGAAACCATATTGCATGTCACTAAGAAGGTTGTTTCTCTTGAGATGGTTGACTATTTCTTTATTTAATATGGATTCCAACAACTTACTCATGACACACATGAGAGTCATTGGTCTGTACTGAGAGAGATTACTTTTTTACCTGAATTCTTAAATACAGGGCATACTGAGGAGGTTTCAAAGGTGTTAGAAAACACTTCTCCGTAAGGAAATGTTTAAAAAGTATGGGGGCAAGTTCTGGTTGGAGCTTTTTCAGCTCTATAACTGGGATGCCGTCAGGGCCAGTTACTGGAATCAAGGTTCTTGATTTGCTTGGTGAACTCACGCACAGATATTTGCATGTTGCATAGCGCGTTGTCCGTTATAGGAGAAAATTCGGGGAGTCGATGGTGTTCGTCGCATAGGGTAGACTTAGCTGCAAAGTTCTTGGCAAATAGTTTGGCCTTGTATGATGCTGACGAGATGAGCTAAAGTCCATTGATGATGTTTGGGATAGAACGCACGCTTCTGTCTAGGAACCTGTTTTCTATTTGCCAGAACTGGTGGGAACCAAGCCGCTACTCAGCTATTTTGGATTTAACGGAGTGAGCATATGGCTCTCTTGTATTTTTTATTACTCTTTTACAGTGGTTGCTGGCAGTACTGAAAACAGCTTGAGTCTCAGTACATCTATTACGTTGGTAGCTATGGAAGAAGTGATTACTGTGCGCGATGCCAGCAGCACATTCTGGGGGAGAACTATGGCTGGCTGTTAGGGATTTGTTGGAATTTTTTGGATGTTATGAATCGGTCTATGCCTACAGTTAACCATTCTGTCAGATCTGATACTATAAAGGACACATCTTTTTAAACATGGAATGCAGACTGATTACATTTCATTTTTATCTTAACTGCTACAACGGAGTGGGCGGAGGATCCCAGAGGAGATAGAACGGAACATGAACAAAGCACACGGGAAGTAGTGAGGAAAATGTCTAGAAGGCTTGCATACTGACCGGTAGCGTCGGGCACACGGGTGGGTTCCTAAACAATCTTGGGCAGTGGCAAAATACTGACAGAACCTCCCCTCATCATCGGTTTTATTCGAGTGGGTCATCCATTTCACATTATGGACATTGAAGTCACCGCAAATGTGAATGTTAGCCGGAGGATGAGCAGACAGGATGCGGTCAGTTTCGTAGATATGCTCTAAAAATAGAAACTCCACTGTTGTTGGGGCGATAGAGGGCAAATATAAATGCAGTGGCATAAGCTAGTGCAACCCGGATGCACATATAAGGTATATTAGGATCTTCTCTGGAGATATCCCTACCACGTGGAAATCCATATTTACTGTAGGCACATATTCCATGCCCATGGCGATCTTGGGGGTCAGATTAAGATGTTAAGTTAGAGTATCCTTTAATTATGTATTCGTATAGGGAAGTGGTTGTCCCTATGCCAGTTTCACTTAGAAAGAATATGTCCGGTTTCGTCTCCTGTAATTGTATTTCAACCTCTGCAAGGTTGGGACATAGACCGCTGATGTTGGAGAAGGATACCTGGTAGTAGGCGTCTACGTTTGAGGATGGGGTTCTAGGTTTATTCGTGTTTTGTTTGTGGAGATTTTTCCTGTTGAGGTTTTGGGATTTGTGGAACAGGTCGATAGACTTGGTTTGAACAGGACAGAGAGTGAAAGTAAGAGAGAAAAAGACAAGATTTTTTGTAGCCCATGAAAAGGTAAAGTCGTAACAATTACTCACTAGTATTGCAAATGACAATACAGTAGTACTAGTACTTTGCACATGCTGATAAGACAGCCTCCTTAGCGGGTAATCCAAGGTTCAGGTCCCTTACTATCAGACAGATAACGTCAGTCCAGATGACACGTTTACCTCCAGCACTCTTACTAGTGGCATGATCACAAGGATAGCCATCGAAACAAAAAAAAAATACCCACATCTCGGGCTACTGTTCATAAAGTACTACCGACCTGGAAAGCAGCTTTTCTCTCCACCTTTTTCAGAAAAATCACTCATTAGAAATGAGGACTGAAGGACAAAAAAGAGAAGCGAGAGTTACAGGAGCTGCCGATATATTATCTACTCTCCATTTAAAAAAAAAGTGAGAAGGACTTATATATATCTACTTAGAAGTCCGTTGCCCCATTCCCAGTCTAGTACTTGAAGATATGCTCCCCTCCCATATTAATGCATGGATACTGTTTTCCTTTATCTACCTCGAGCATTCCAGCTCCACCCTATAATAAATATGCTATAATGGAAGTTTTATCAAATTGGAAAGTCTGGTTAAATTTTAACTCGTTTAAAAAAACTGGTTAAGAAGTAGTGCCTTTAGGGTTACGTATTAAGTTTAGACTAGATAGAAGTAATGTATACTTTAGAGATAGAGAAAAAAAGCAGCGTGTTTTTAGTTCAGATAATATGCAGGTATAATTTGGGAAATGTTCAAATTCATAGACTTTTTTCTTTCATTTTAAACATAGGTAACAAAAAGTATTGGTTAATGATAGTATATTTGACAAAAAAAAAAGATTTAGGGAAAACAAAAAAGATAAATAAAAAGAAAACGAGACAAATATTCAGGATTAAAGTCAAAGCTGGAATAAGGAAAAAATAAAACAAAAAGTTCAATACACAGATGTTAGTAGACTTCAAAAGTTACGGATAGAAAAGTGACTTAGCTTCTTGAGTTCGTAGCGTAAAAAGGGATGCTAGTCAGTCAGTCTGTTTTATGCCGATATTTAGGTGTACCAAGATTTAGATTAGCGATTTAAAAACATTTAAAGATTTTTGTTATAGTGTTGCATTATAGTGGAAATATTGGTTTAAGGGAGAACAAATGGTTTAATATTTGTAGTGCATGTTTTCAGTTACTAGTTTGCCTATTTTTTAGATTAAAGTTGTACTAGATGTAGTTAAGGGATGTTAAGGGATGGGCCGCGATCAGCATGTTTACATCTAAGCTGCATTTTAGTTCGATATTTATGTTAAGGGTGCATATTATTAACGAAGTTTTGGGGAAACGTTTTTAGGGGTGTGAAATATATGCATATGCTAAATATTAATTCCATAGTGGATCGATTGAGAGGAATATTGTAAGATAAAAATTATGTAGAAAAAATGTTTTTAAGTCTTGATAAATGGAATTATTTCACGTGCGTGTTTTTTTCCAGTAAGCGTGTGGAATGTTATTTAGTGAATGTTTAACTTGAGGAAATTTAAATGGGTAGTTGTTCATCTGTAAGAGTCTACTACAAGTTGTTCGGATCGAAATTAAATAGGATTATGAGGGAGAAATAAGCAGGTGAAAAAAGTAGGTGTGATTTGTAATGCCTAGAATTTAATAGGGTGTCTATTTATTAAAGGTTTTATCCCTATCCTTAAATTTTGGATTTTTAAGCACTGGTTATCTTTGATGTAATTACTTTTTTTACTTAACTTCAGTAAGTTTTAAGATATCAAGGGGCTCCCTCCTGGATCTAACACTTGATTTTTTTATGATTCAAATTTATCTCTGAAGGCTCTTTTAAGAATAGATGCTGTTCCCTTTGTGGCTGCTATTTGTATCTCGTTACAGCTTGGTCTTCCAGGGATCGCTTCTAAGCATTTTTGAAGGTTTTAGTTGTTGCCCCTAATACATTTTCCTTTGGTAAGAGAGAAAATCTAATTTGGGCCTCGAATATATTATTTTTCTTTCTTCCCCATTCCTTGAGTATGCAAAATCGTGAAGAATCATTTTCTTCTCCTCAACAGACCACTTAAGTGTGGGTCACATCATGTCTGCTTAGATCTTCGAAATAGACTGTAAATAAACTCCAAAGTTTGGCTGGGTGTGCTGATCACCTAGTTAAATAAGGTGCAAGCTGACAGACTCTAGGTGTGACACAAGAACTCGGAACCTGACACAAATCCAGAGACCTAGGCTTGAATTCAGAATTAGTGCTATGACTGTGTACCGTTCTCGTTCCGACCCCCGTCTCCCTCTGATAAAAACACGTTTAGCAATTTCGCTGGATCATACGTCGAGATCATCACCAATATTTGTCAAAACACCAACGCCAACCTGGTCGCCGCCCCGTAGACTATTTGCCGACTACTCAGCACTGTTTCCAAAGGCATGCTCCCAGTTGTGGACTCGTATCGAAGCATTCATTAAAGCATAAAGCGGTCGCATAAAATGGATGGCAGCTCTATTACATAATCAATGTACCTGAATTGCTTTTATTCAATAAAAGTTTTAAAATAATCGTGTAGTGTTGTTTTCTTTAGCGTTTGTCCCTGTATATATGATTTAGCTTGTTATTTTCTATTTGTGGTTTACATGAATAAATAATTTGTTTCTTTTTATATTTTTAGTTTGTAGTACTAAGGTCTTTCAAATAATGAATGGTTAAATGGGTGATATATATATATATATATATATAGCAATCATATGTATTCATACGTATATACATGCAATTATATATATTCATATATATATACAATTATATATATATATATATTCATATATATGTAATTATATATATATATTCATGCATATATATATACACATAATATATCTCTCTCTATATATATATATATATATACAGAAATATACACATATATATTTATGTCTGTGTATATATATATATATATATATATATATATATATATATATATATATATATATAGGGTGACCCAAAAGAAACAAAAGCTAAATGGAGGCCATCTTGAACATATGCTGTAGAACGGAGAAAAAAAGGCCAAATACTCTAGTGTTTTAATATGATGTTTTGAATATAATAAAATAGTTATGACCAAAATTTCATTTCACTCGGACAAAACCCTAAGAAACAGGGCCTAATTATAGTTGGGGTCCGTTTTTTGGGGGAGGGAGGTCACCCCATATATATATATATATATATATATATAAGAAGTTCCATCAACCCTTCTTATCATATATATATAAAAGTGTTCATATATATTATATATATATACATATATTTTTTATTATCTGTTGTAAATCATTCTCTCGAGCATATATATATATATATATATATATATATATATATATATATATATATTGCTTGTTCTTTAACAGAGCAAGCGGACAATTATCAATTGATTCTAAAGCTTCTTATGAAAATGGATATTTAATGCACTTCTTGATCAAATTAGTTCATCATTTGAATGATGCTTCCATAATTTTGAAAATATATTTATATTGAAAGTTCCAGGGAATACTTTTGCTCTTCTAGTCTTTTGTTCATGCATTAGGATGCGTAAAATAGATGCTTACTTTAAGAAAATATCAAATTTACTATGCAGAAAATCGATTCTATCTTCAATGCTGTGTTCTTAATTAGCGAAGCAACGTTATGTATATGAAAATTGATCGGCATTCCTAGCATATGGACTTTACCAATTCTAACTCTATACAAAGGAAATATTCACAAATCGCAATTACGTACGTAACCACACTTATCTTGTTCAACCTATTGTAACTCTATACAAACGAAATATTCACAAATCCTTATTAACTACGTAACCATATTTATTTTGTTCAACCTATTGTAACTCTATTCAAAGGAAATATTCACAAATCCTAATTAACTACGTAACCACACTTATTTTGTTCACCCCAAAAAAACGTCCCGTGCAAGTATGTTATTTTACTGCTACTATATATACAACAATATTTTGCATTATGTATATTTTGATATATATTATATCACTTTTTTTAAAACTGTAAAAGAACTTATTTAAGTAACCTGGTAGAATATATCTTGCTGTTACGGTTTATCTCCGATATCCTTATACGAGTCTGTGGCATATTTGTATAGACGCCCAGTGCGAAACTAAATCTCACGATATCATATATATATATATATATATATATATATATATATATATATATATATATATATATATATATAATTAGATAGAACGGATGATATCTTTGAATCCTAGCAAGATCAACGAATGTATATTTTAGTTACACGTACGGCCCAAAAAGACATTTTTAAATTTAATGTTTTCAAAATTCATCTCCAGTGATTAAGATATCCTATTTATTAAAAAGTCGGGTTAGAACGCCATATAATAGGAGGAAAATTATATTAGAAAATCCATATATTTGATGATCGTAGTATGCTTTCACCTTCCACCATCGTTTTCATGAATAGGATCTACTGACCAGAAAATTTATAATTTGGAAATAGTAACCCAATAAACATATATATATATATATATATATATGATCTTAATAAAGAAAGGGAACAACAACAAAATAATGAAAAACTAAGGAATTAAAGGGAAAAGTGAAAAATACGAAGACTTGAAAGTGGGATAAAAGCAAGTTGAAGATGGAAGCCCTGGAGTGAATCAAGAGAATTTTACAAGTAGATTTAGATAATTGTAGTACTTCAAAAGATTACCTTGTTGAGACCCATCAAAATGTTGCGGAAAGTGCTGGAAGACTGTGCAAAAAGACGCTGTTGCCCTATGTCTATTATGATTCGCCTAAGTGTATAAAAGCGGAAAGTCCAACAGCGAGACACAAAATGGGAATCATCATAATAATAATGATGATAATAATAATGATAATAATGATGCTGATGATGATAGTAATAATAAATAATAATGATAATGATAATAAATAATAATAAATAATGATCGGCAACAAACATTGATTCTAAAAACGTTGATGTTTTTTTATAAACAATATAGATATAATACAGACGTAAAAATATTGAATATATAATAAATACGGCAAAAAATTATGCCGGTTTTGTTTTACTGAAATAAATCCACATTACTACTGAGTATAGTTATTATTATTACTAGCAATACTATCATAGATAATTACCAAATATTTCTAAAATTTTCCTATTCGTTACAGCTTGTGAGATTAAAACACAAACAATCCAACCTTATTAAAATTAACCGTTCTTTTAGTGTGGGAATATATGATGTGAATACTGCTTTATGAAAGAAACTCATTAATTCAGTAATCGCTCCTGAATTGCTACGTTATTAGTTTACTTTTACTGTTTCCCTTTAGAACTTTTTATATTGTTGAAGCACACATGATATTTCGAATTAACAATTCGTTTCTCTGTTTCCACACGATTTTCTTGAATAACATTGCCGATCTTGGTTTCCTCAGGGTCGCTGTGCAGTGGCATGGCTTACGCACGGCGAACAATAAATATGCAGAAGCTGAAAGTGATTGTCAAATTACCTAAAACTGTAACGAAAAATATAAGACGTTTAATACCTATCTCATAGAAATACCGATCTTAGTACCTTACCGTGAGTTCGGAACTGACGCGCTTCCGTCCGCATACAGCATGTTACAGTTGTGCCGAGTTCGTTGGGCAGGCCATATATGCCGCATGCCTGATGTAAGACTCCTAAAAGAGCCCCTTACAGTGAATCGTCCCAGAGAAAAGACCCGCAGTAGGTCAGCAAGAAGCGTTTAAGGACAATCCGAACTCCTCACTCAAATATTTGGTTTGTATTCATACTGATTGGAAAAACTAACCCAAGTTTGATGTTCTTGGCGTGCCGCAACTCAGAGAGGTGCTACAATTGCTGAATCCGCACGAAATAAATAACTCCAGAGAAAATGTGACAAAAACGTCACCACCTTTGCTACAAAATTATCACACAAATGTCCAACATGCGAGAATATTTAAGAGCTCGAAACCGTCTAAGAAGCCATCTTTGAACTGACAAAACAATGTAATGATCACGGTTACCTTTAAAAGCGATAAACGAACATCATCATCATGCAGTTAATCTACTGTCCTGAAATAATGAACGTATTACTTTATTACCTACGATAAAAACAAGGAGTTGGGGCGTCAGTGAGTATTCCGTACATTTAAATAACGATTTAAAAATATATCGAAAAACATTAATTAATTTTGTAAATGTTATTAAAAGATAGCGCAGTACAATAAGTACAATAACAACATTATATATAACTAAAATCAATATATTTTGCTCAGTTTTTTTAAGAACGTAAACTATTATCACTGACCTTAAGGTCAGTTGTTCCAATTAAATCAATGGGTCTTTTTAGGTTAATATCTTAATGCATTGACTTATTCTCCTGTACTCGATTTTGTTAAAGAGGAATGCATAATTGTAACGGACGCGTCAAGCGCATCACGTTGTAACGGGACATCTCACGTGCATCACGTTGTAACGAGAACGATGTCCCGGGCCTGCGTCGTCGAGTGGTTGACCCCTCCAGCGTGACCAGACTCGTACTCGTCCCTGGAAAACATACCTCCGCTGCTCAAGGCACGTTAAACGTGCATGACCCCAAGTCCGTGTGGCAACACTGTTCTCTTCGGCCGTCAATCTGGTTTCGTGTCGGTGTCTTCGTCGTCTGGTGTCAGGGCATACCTGAAATAAACTGCATCTTCACTTATGCCGGCAATCGAAAAACAAAGAAAAAACTCTGAGGTCATTTTCGTTTAAACCAAATAAAATAATTATTTGCAATTATTCTACATTTGTTTAAAGTCATGTTTTCGTTATCCACGCTTCGTGATGTAGGTCGCATACTTGAGATATCAGGTTAATTCTCTAGCTAAGAACAAGATCTTTTCAAGTTAGTCTAGAGATTTCTGCCCCTCTCACCCCCAGGCGGGGCGAGAGCCGATGTGTACGCTTCGCTCGCTGACCAAAGACTGCCAAAACCCTTCTAACTCTTTTTCGAGTAGGCGATCGTTGTTTATATCAAAAGCATCTTCCTTCTTTTTCTCCATTATCTTCTATTCCCCCCTCTTTCTTCTCTTGTGAATTTCTTTTTCTATCCCTCTGTTATCTTATTCTTTTCTCTTTCTCTATTGTTTTGTGAACATATCTGTCAAACTAGCTTGGTGGTCTCTGAGTTAACACACCGCGGGTCCCTGACTCCGAGCAGACATTTTGGAGCCCAATTCTCGAGACTGTCCGAATCAATTAAAAACTCATTCTCACCAGATCCAACTAGAAGAATAATCTCCTTTTTTCCGCCATTAAAACGGATATCATGTCTGCCGAACAACCGCCTGTCTTAATCTTTGACACAGTATCAGCACGTCCCCCCCCGGCCATAAGCATTCTTATCTTCACCTAGCTGAACGGGACACCCGGCATCGTCCGGTGTCCCGTCACATCCGCCCTCCCCTTACACCTGTCAATTAGCCATAATTGGCATATACGCGACCTGCATTTGAAGCCGGCTCCGAAATTAGTAATTCTACAGTCTAGGTCAATTAACAGCAACTAACAAAAATTGTCCATTCGGCATGTAAAAATGTTCCTGTATCAATGGTCCGGTTGGTATGCAAAAATGTTCCGCTCAAATGGTTCTGCTTATCCCGGTGTATGAGATTGTATACATGCATATATATTTTTTTTTCGATTGTTAAACTCTCATTTTTTTTTCTCTCTACTAGTCCTTTTAAGGTAACTAACCCATGTACATGCAAAACAGTTTCTCTTTTCTTTTCATTTTTTTTTCAATATTCGGTCCTTATCTATGCCTTAATCTATGTGCATGCAACTGAGGAAAGATAACCATGCTCAGTTCACTATCAAAAGAGGGCTCATACACCCTTTAACTACTTGTTCATTTTCTCTTTCTCATAATTCATAAAACAATCAGAAAAATATTTGCACTTTTTATATTTGTTTTTCCTTCCATTCTTTTTTTTTTCTTTTTTTTGTTAATAATGGCTTAGGGATTGACTGTGCTGCAACCTTGTGTTTTGTCGATAGTTGCAGCCCATGCACCCTATCCAGGTTTTGGTGGAGGACACTCATTGGTATCCCTGCCCCGCCCAGGCGCGCTGCCGTCAGTGGTTTACGGTCACCTGATTTCTCCCTACACTTAACATTGGGGAGGTCTCTTCATCATTGACCCCCACTCACATCCTTATCCAGCTATCTGCGAATTAAAAAACACTCTCCAGATTTTTTTTCTCACACCTCATTGAACAAATCCTATCCACATATCCATTTTTTCTTTTTTCGTCTTCTTTTTTTTCTTTCCTTCTGACACTCCCCTTCCTTTCCCAATCTAGTCCGTCCTCAACTAAACTGTTTCTTTTTTTCTTTTTTTCCAGAATTTCCCAAATACAATACAATACAGAATTCCCAATACAATTAATTCTTTCTCCTACGAGATCAAAAGTTTCCAGGCACACCAACCAGATACACACACCCACACACGTACATTTCTAGTGCATCGATCCAACCGACGGCAACAAAATCTTTCATCTCAATTTCTTCCCAAATATAAAACAACATAGGCGTGCCAGCTGGGGAGGGTGCATATCGTTTCTCCTAAGTACCCCGGTGCAAGGAGACTAAGTTTCCTCCACAGCTAATACGTTTTCCAAACCATACTTACACAACGTTGCTTTTTCCTGTACAGCTTTCATTAAGCTCTACGATACCCAAGCTTTTTTTTATTACCTTCACTTGTCCCATAGGCATTCTCTCACTCGGAACAAGGTACAGCATCTGCCCTAACGCCACACCCAACATGCACTATTCTCATCAAGTGAAGGAGAGATCCTCCCCGACCGAGGCAATCCTGCCCTTCAGTCCCATAATTTGTCCCCGCAGCGCCATTTTGGTCAGAGACCAAGTGCAACAACTGTTTCAACGCTACACTAACAATATTCAATCCCCGTCCCGTGAAGGAGAAATCCTTCTCGACTGAGCATTTCTAAATTTCTCTTTTCCAAAACAGAACAATATCAGCACCGTTAGTTTCTTTAAGATATTCTACTCGACAGTTTAAATGATTTAACACTACCATCAGTTAGACTATTACTTCTCTCACTCTCACTGGTAACAACAAACGTTTCTAGGCATCCTGTACTCACCCAGCCGTCAGCGAACAATAACTCCATGCCATGCCCCCTTGTGAAGCATTTTCTTTTCCGCCAGGCTCCTGGTCGGCTGGTATACTGCTTCGAATACCAGGGAGGGTACTCAGCCTCGCCCTCCAACGAGGCAGAAAAAAAAATTGACGGAGTAATTACCTTCTCCTAGTATAACACACCTGAAAATCACAGGTACTTTTTCGTGTCCCATCACTGGACTTACGCCGTCTTATGCGACCAGTATATTTTCCAATAATCTCACAATATGTTTTCTCGTGTTACCATACCTGACAATCACAGGTTCCCTTTTTTTTCATCACTGGACTTACGCCGTCCCACGCGACCAGCACACTTTCCAACAACCTCACAATATGTTTTCTCGTGCCACATCCTTTGATAATTTTGCAAACCGTGCACTGGGTTTACGTCTTCCAACCACCCGTTCCCTTCGGTACTAAGATGTCTTAAAGCCCATTTTTTTATTTCGTAGGAGCAATGGAGTTCGCCGCCGAGCGACCAATAGAAACCCTTAAACACAGGACATCCCTCAATCATTAAGTTGTTTTTTTTTTCTTCTTAACTACAATAATTATTTTTTTTTAATGACTAATTTAAGATTTGAATACCTGACTAGGGCAAGTATAGATTTTCAAAAATAAACGATTCAGGATATACATCAATCAATAAAAATAGGGTGCTACAATTCTGTTTTATTCTGTTCGCCTCGCTCCCTTCATCTGGCGCGTGTCTCATAATTTATGACTTCCTCTGTTTGCTTGTCTATCTTGTTTTTTTTTTGTTTTGTTTTTTTTTCTACCCGTTTGGTATGTTTCTAATTAGCGTCTCTTCTTTTTTCTTATTTTCCCCCTTTTTTTTGTTTCTTATCTTCCTTTCCTTTCCTTGACCTCTACGCGGGCCTAACCGTGGCTATTCTCATCTTATGACCCCTCCGCTATCAGGGGTTGTCTGGTTTTTATTGCTACCCGTTTGATATGCCTCTAAATGGCGTCTCTTCTTTTTTTTTCTCTTTCTTCCTCCCTTTTATTTCTTTATTAATTTATCTATCTAGGTAACCACACCTATACACCCGTACACGCGCATACACACGCACACGCCTGCACATGCCTACATACTTGGATCAAATCTACTCCTATACGGCAGTTTAAACACTTAAAACTAAATTTCAATAATGGAATTAATTGTCAACAAATTAAAAAAAAAATTCCTTTCTCTTTCTTTTCTCTAGTTTTAATAAAATTCTCCCACCCACCGTCTATTTAACGGTCTTAGAATGGCATCGGTACTGCCCGACTGCCGGTTTCTCTCTCTCTCTCTCTCATATCAGTGATAACATATGCGCGACTGTTCTTAATGCCCCAATACAACAACGTATCAACCCGTTTAAACAAATACATATTTCATTCTCACTTTTTTCTTTGGGGGGTGACAAAAAAAAATCAACAATACTTTGCAATATTAAGAAAAAAATCTTTACAGAATACGTAACCAACGAAAAGCACCCTGACAACAGCGCCTAAAAAAAATCTGAGCGAAGCAAAATAGGAACCAATAAAAATCTGCCCCTACCTTTCTCGTCTGCTTCCTTTCTTTCCATATCTCCACTTCCCTGTCTCGCTGCACATTTTTTTCTGCATTCTGACGGCTATTTATGCCCTCAAAGTTCAATTTCACTCTTTCTTTTCCCTTCGGTACGTTCAATGTCAGTCTTTCTTTTCTCTTCGATAAGTTTTCTTTTCAATCGTTCTTTTTCTCCTATTTTTTTTCCTTTTTTTTCTCTAAACATTTTTCTGTGCTATTTTCCATTTCCTTTATATATTTTTTTTTCAAGAGAACTGAGTTCCAAACGCTTCGAACTGTTTTCGTGGCAACTCGTTCGTGCACATTCCAGATGTGATGATCCTGGTCACGGCACCACCTTGTAACGGACGCGTCAAGCGCATCACGTTGTAACGGGACATCTCACGTGCATCACGTTGTAACGAGAACGATGTCCCGAGCCTGCGTCGTCTAGGACCCCTCCAGCGTGACCAGACTCGTACTGGTCCCTGGAAAACATACCTCCGCTGCTCAAGACACGTTAAACGTGCATGACCCCAAGTCCGTGTGGCAACACTGTTCTCTTCGGCCGTCAATCTGGTTTCGTGTCGGTGTCTTCGTCGTCTGGTGTCAGGGCATACCTGAAATAAACTGCATCTTCACTTATGCCGGCAATCGAAAAACAAAGAAAAAACTCTGAGGTCATTTTCGTTTAAACCAAATAAAATAATTATTTGCAATCATTCTACATTTGTTTAAAGTCATGTTTTCGTTATCCGCGCTTTGTGATGCAGGTCGCATACTTGAGATATCAGGTTAATTCTCTAGCTAAGAACAAGATCTTTTCAAGTTAGTCTAGAGATTTCTGCCCCTCTCACCCCCAGGCGGGGCGAGAGCCGATGTGTACGCTTCGCTCGCTGACCAAAGACTGCCAAAACCCTTCTAACTCTTTTTCGAGTAGGCGATCGTTGTTTATATCAAAAGCATCTTCCTTCCTTTTCTCCATTATCTTCTATTCCCCCCTCTTTCTTCTCTTGTGAATTTCTTTTTCTATCCCTCTGTTATCTTATTCTTTTCTCTTTCTCTATTGTTTTGTGAACATATCTGTCAAACTAGCTTGGTGGTCTCTGAGTTAACACACCGCGGGTCCCCGACTCCGAGCAGACATTTTGGAGCCCAATTCTCGAGACTGTCCGAATCAATTAAAAACTCATTCTCACCAGATCCAACTAGAAGAATAATCTCCTTTTTTCCGCCATTAAAACAGATATCATGTCTACGGAACAACCGCCTGTCTTAATCTTTGACACAGTATCAGCACGCCCCCCCCCGGCCATAAGCATTCTTATCTTCACCTAGCTGAACGGGACACCCGGCATCGTCCAGTGTCCCGTCACATCATGAAATTATACGGGGTTCCACTGTTTCAAATAGAATTGATGGCTTTATCTGAAGCATGTAAAGTTAAATTATATAGTTTGCATAATTCGTGTAATTACGCTGATTAGATTATATTAGCACCGACAACCATTATAATTTCAAGTATGTTTTATGTGTGAGTTTGTTTTGTTGCTGTTAATCAGGAAAATATATCTAAATAGCTTTTTCTTGATATACCTTTCCGTTGACAACTCCATACTTGACGTTATTTTTTTTAATTGTACATGACATTTAAAACTATTCCTTACATCTAACAAGAACAATTTCTCTTCCTTCAACAAGAGGTACGTGCAAATATTGCACGACAAACCGGAAATGATTGAATAAATGTGATGTGTTCTGATAGTTGTTTTTTTTTCCTTCTGTGCGAAAGGAACAAACATAGTTTGCATATTTTTCACTAGATAAATGGAGATAATAAGACATTATGTCGCAAAGCTTGCAAAATCATTAGATAATATGTGTACAAAAACGTAATACTTGTTATAGATTACGGAAATCGCTTACAGACCGTGCTATCAAAACATGACATTCATATATAATCTATGATAATTACACGTCCTGTTTCTGCGTAATCCTATATGGTTTTATACTACATGAAAAATAGCATGAATTATTATTTTGAGGAATTACATTCATACAGTTCAAATTCCATGAGAGCACGTTTAAATATTTCAAAAAACAACCTATTAAAATTATCCAAAATATTATATAAGCTTCTTGATATCAAATATTTCTCAATAAGAATAAATGCGTTTTTCTGCGTATTATCAAACAAACGGATCACTCTCGAAAGACAGTACGTTTATTAAGGATTCTCCAGATGGGATGTAATTGGTAACTAACTGCATATTTCGTGCATGAACTCTGCCTGATTTCAGTAGATACGAAATGGCTAAGGCAACTGTAAACAACGTCGATATAAGTACATGGCTCAAACATATATGATATACTATTAATTACCCGTTTAATTAGTATATAGGATTGATAACATTGTGCACCAAATATCAGGTTAACATAGTACATGCCAAATAAGACCATTTTCGGTGTAAGCCAGAGATCTGACTTTTATTACTCTGGATACCGTTTTCATTTACTATAAATCATATTTTATTTTCATTTTGTATGAACAAAAAACAGAAATACGAATTTTGAAGAATAGCTGTCGTAACCTTTTTGTTTTGAGTGTCATCTTCACTGTTTATATTCCGAAAGTTATCTGCCAACATGTCAGGCTTCCGTTCTCAGTTCATAGTTTCTTTGTCACCGAAAGATTCTGATAGAATCTTACGCCATGTATATCTCTCTCCACTGTGATTTCCTGCACAATTACTTTAAATAGCAAATTAGAAAAAACACATCTAATTCGATAAAAAGAAAGCCAGACATTGATTTTTCATGCCATTGCGCATATAAAAATAGCCAGATATTTTTGTACATTTTTTTTCAAATTCTGCACAGTGTAATCTTTATTTTTTGTTTAGATCTTTAAGGCCACTGTCATTAGATTATATATTATTTTCGATCGTACCGGCTGTTGTAACGGGCAACTATCTTCAGGTTGATGTCCTTGAACTCGTGAATACAGAAATTTGTACACAAATTTGTACGACATAATTTTATTATTAAAGCGCTAGTTTCTTCTCTTATTAAATAATTAGCTCGACCTATAACATGTCGTTTTCGTCTGAAAAGACCCAAGGTACCCCCAGCAATTGGGCCTGGATACAGTGTTACAATAAAAAACGTTTAAGTCGTCTTACTCTCCACTGTTATTTTCTATCTATAATTTGTACTTCGTCCCATTGTTTCGCTTTTACGTCCAGATATAATCAGCTTTACATGAGTTTCTCAGTATCTCCACGTAGTATGGCTACCCGATGTTCTTCCAACCATACTATCTGTGGACGTCACATTTCACTTTTGTGGAGTTTTCCACATTTACATGGGATTTTATATACACAGTACTTAGTCATGGTTTTTCGGTACAGTTTATTGATTCTCACCATATATTTCCGGGGTATTGAATCACTTTTGAATATAGTCCTTTGTTTACATAGGCATCATCACTTATCAAAGCGTAGAGGCAACTCGAGAATAACGGTTAAAGAGTGTAAAGTAGTCAATTTGGCATTATATTAATCGTTAGTAATGGAAATACGTTAAATTTATTAACTTAAGTGGAATGGCTCATCAAGAATTTGTTTGTTGGATTTGAAGACAACCATATTTTAGTCAGCTGGAAAGTAGGCAAATGGATTATATATCTGTTTATGTTTTCCATAAAACCTTTCATTTATGGTATACAAACTGCGGTGAGTTTTCTAGGTTTTGTGTCCGGTCCAGATTTCTTGGAGCTGATGTAATGTTCTGTTGTTTCTCTCAAAATCTCCATATTCTCTTGATATGCTGTCACTACATATTGCTTTTGCTTTGTGTTGTGTTCGATTTCCTCCTTTACATTATATGGATGGTGGGAGTTGAAGATTCGGTACTGTCCCGTGAAAATTGAATTTCTGTATATAGATGACATGAACTCCTGACAAGTTCGGATTGTCAGCACATCAAGGAACGATAATATATTTTTCCCTCGTGAATTATATAGTTAGATTGATCGTATTCACATGGTCTAGCAACGTTTGAACAGTTCCTTACAGGGGCCACTATATGAATGTGTTTACATATCGCAACCACATTGTTGGCTTTAGTGGTGTTGATTTAATGGTATTTCCTCCAAGTATTCCATGTATACATTGGCCAGTATATATATATATATATGTGTGTGTGTGTGTGTGTGTCTGCTCCCATCACGGAGTTTCTACACAGAAGGTCAACATCTCCATTATATTGTCAATTGGGATGCACGTGTTTTCTTTCAGTGAGGTATCAGATGTCAGCTTATCCCGTACAATTGTCAGTCTCATTAATGGGTACTTTCGTGAATAGCCTCACTACATCTAGACTCACCATCTTGTTGGAATGAATGGGAGCATTGCTTATTTCCACGAAGTGAGCTAAATTCTGGACGCATGGTGGAGATTTGCCGGCGATTATATCTACCAGGAAACGGCTGTACATATGGCATGCTGAACCTCGGGCACTAGCAATTTGTCTTAATGGAATACCGTCCTTGTAAATCTTAGGGAGACCGTGTATGTATGATAGCTTGCTGTAATGTTGTACCAACTGTATTTCGGAATTGTTATTAGGTCCTTACATTACCGAGGATCTTTGACAGCTTCCATCATGTTTTTTTCCAATTTAGCCCTAAATTCTATTAAATCTGACAATTTCCTAGAATATTCTGCTCTATCCAATCCAAGTATTTTTAGATTTTCCAATTTTTTGGAAAGACTGACCCCCCTTAAATTCTTTCTTATAGGATATGTCCAGATATTCTTGGATGCGAGTTTTTTTATCAGTCCGAGATATACTCTCAAGGAATGGGGTAAGTTGTTTGAACTTTCGATCTATAATTGTTTTTTCGACTAATTGTTGTGGATTCTCTCTCGAACGAGTCCATGCCATGTACGTCCGGAGCTAGCTGGTAGTTTCCACGTTAAGCCTAGTGGTATTAGCTTAAGATCTCGTATCAGCATAGCAATGTGAGCTGGTTAGTCATCCAGTTTTTGGTTGAGCTTTTTAATGTGTATCCACTTTTGTAGTATTTTGGGTCCGTATTGAATTTATATCAGGTTTCTGAATTTTTTAGATAAGGATTGGTTATTCGTATTATTTGGATTCATTGGACTGCTGTTCTTATCTGGAATGTGACTTTGACAAGAGTTCGACTTATGTAACCTCCGACCTTCAGTTCGACAAGATACGCCTGAAAAAGGTCGAAGGTTACATCGACCAAAACGTTGTGAAAATTACACTCAACATAGAAACAGAAGTCGGTTAAATCTTAATAATCGAAATAATGAATCCTCGTCTCAAGAGTTAAGAAACAAGTAGCATTTTATTTTAAGGTAAAGCTGCTGTTCTTGGCCCAACATGAACAAAATACAAGCAACTATTGTTATACACATTGTCTAAGCCATACTAGAATAAACCTTAAACTATATCCAGTGGTGAGGCCCCAGCTTGCGGGAACTTGGGAGTGTGGAGTCACTCTTTAATTGCCATTGCTCCCAGGTTCACTCTGACCCGGAGTGGGAGTACCTGTTAGGGTGCCAACTGTGGGTTAAATATAAACCGACTTGAAAAGATCAAATATATTCCATTAAAATTATTTCTTTAAAATCTTTGGATTCGGCATTAAATAACCTGAAAAGGGTTGATATGCCGTAAAACAAAAACAACCAACCAGACAAGAATGAACACATACACAGATATGTATAGTTAAACAAAATTTACATTGTGCGCTTTTTTGTCAGAAACCGCGACGGTATGCATCAACTGATTTACACATTTTGAACAACTAACAATAAAGCAATCTCAAAAGATTTCTTTTTAGTTTTGTTTTTGACGCTTCTTCCTCGCATAAATATGTACATTTCTATGTATTGATATGTTTATAAATATTGATAAGTTGGGTAGGAATTGTTTTCCCGTCCCAGAAAGAGATTATCCTTATGACTCTGCACAGTTATGAATGTGCGTCCATAACTCTAAGGATACCGTTGCTGCTCTCATTGAAATATGGACAAAACAATACGTATTTATTTGCATATTTCGAGAAAATGTCGGTCTCTACTATATAAGTAGAAAAGCCACCTGAATTCTATTGTTTTCTTTACAACACTTTTATGGCTTTATTTTCGATACCTTTTCCCCCTCTCACTATACCTCTCTCTTTCCAACTATCAGTATCGTTCTTTTCTTCTCCATCTTTCTTTTATAATATGCCTCTATTTCTCTTGTTCTCAGTCGTTGTAACGTTCTCTTTTTCTCTTTTCAGACCCCTCTCTCCTTTTCTTTCTATTAAGTTTCCGTTTCAATCTCTCTCTTTCGGTTTTACTTTGCCTCCTCCTCCTCTTCACCTCCTCCTCTTTATATCTTAGTTTCAATTTCTCTGTCTCGCTTAACCCTTCCATTATTCCTACTTTGTAAGTCTCCGTTTCCTTCTCTCTCCTTATCTAATCGTTCTCTTTCTGCATTTAGCATCTGTTCGAGACACGCATTTCTTAATATGAATTTCTACTTTCGCTTCGAGATGATAAACACATATAAACAAGAGAGGAAACAAAGACGAAGAATGCGATTGGTACTCTGTTTCTTCGCAATTGTATGGCGTGCTCAGCAATTTGTATGTCATTATCTGTGAATTGGAAGAAGCCATCGCCATTAACACAACACCCATACGTCTCTGTCGACATAGAATACCACGACAGAAACAAGACGAAATGTTATTATCAGTTATGATTTAATCAAAAGCAATGTATAAGACGCCAGTCTGGCTTTCTTAAAAACAATATCTAACAATCTGCAAATGAAATAAGGAAAATACGTGAACGCTGAAACCTTTATCTATACATAGAATAATCACACTCATACACAAGGACATGCACACATATACGCATAATAATAAAAAGAAAATTAACATGGAGTTTTGAAAATCTGAAAAACTGTTACATATTCATACAATCTTCGGCTAGTGTCGAAACAGCACTGTCTAGTACAGAAAAATTATATAATTTATACATATTTGTATACATATAAATATATATATATATATATATATATATATATAACAATGTGTGTATCTATGTATGTATACTTAGATATATATATATATATATCGATAATTATCTATGTGAAACTAGATACATGCTTATATTATGTGTGTTTACATACATATCTATGTCTATACAGTTGCATATATATAGACTTATGCATGTATATATATATATATATAAGTGCAGGTATATATGTATAAATCTCTCTCTCTATCTCTCTCTCTCTCTCTCTCTATATATATATATATATATATATATATATATATATATATATATATATAGCTTAATGTGTAAGAGGAAAAGAGAAAGTTCAATTCCACAAGATGAGACTTATCCGGATAATGCCAAGCTCAACAATTATTATTGGAGCATATACAATAGGACAAGAGTATGAAATGAAGACACAAAACTATATATTGGTAGATATAGAATGAATCATTTATTGAATAATGGAATACAGGAATACAATTGGGGGATAGATGAGACTCTTTATGCCAGGGCATTTCGAAGCCTAGTGCTTATCATCAGAAGTGTAGAGAAGGTGCTAGGTAGCATGAGAAAGATGCGGCGTCTAGTGTTGGGTTCATTAGGGACGAGAAAGATTAAGATGAATTATAGAATGTTGGGAAGCTTTATTGAATTCTACATAAGTATGTTATATATAGTGTGATATATACGATTGTATATGGTATTTAACATAGTGTTGAGATTAAGGGGTATATGTATTAGGGTTAAATTGGAGGTGTATTGTTGCTGCGTGGTAATTTATTATAACGGTTGTGGGGCGACTGTTTCTATGGAGTGGTAATTTCGATTGCTGTAACCTTAACGGAAAATGGCGGCTATAAAATCGCTTATAATTGGGGGGGTATGCAAGGTTGTAAAATTGAAATATAATATGCGGCAATATATTTATAAATTTCTTCTGTTATGATATAGGGAGTATGATTATAAGGGGGCAGTCGGAGATTAGGATGGCAATGACTATGAGTGCGTTTAACTTGATACAAAATGTTAAGGATACATATACATGGCAAGGTGAAGGAGTAAGAAAACCATTACTACTTATGAAAGTGGTAATTATAATAGTACGACAGATGATAATAATAAAAATTAGAATAATAGTAGTAATAATAAAGATGAAAATAATATAGTTGTAAAATTGAAGATAAAGATAAAGACAAAGATAACATTACTAATAGTTGTGATAAAAGTAAAGTCAAAGTTGATGTTAATAACAGTGGCAATGGATATAATGGTAGCGGTTATGGTAGTAATGACGGGGATAATAATAACATCAATTATAATGATAATAATAATAGCGGTAAAAACAAGACAATAATAATAATGATAGTAGTAATAATACTACTACCACTACCTTCACCATCACGACCACTACTACTACTACTACTACTACTACTACTACTACTAATAATAATAATAATAATACTGTTGAAATTAATTATTAGGGGTGTGTAAGAGAAATGGATAAAGTCAATTGGGGTTGGTCAGAGTAGCAGGAAATAGGGTTGAGCAGTGAAGGGTAAGCGGCCCCGTAAGAAATAAAGTAAAATAAAAGAATACCTATATATATATATATATATATATATATATATATAGATATATATATATATATATATATATATATATATACGCATATGCACATACATATATCCATAAATGCAAGCACAGATTAAAATAGATTATAAAAATATAATGTAGAATAAGTCGGGAACGCGTAAGGGTTCGATGAATTAAAAGCTCTTGGGTTTAAATTAAATAAAAGGAGTGATTCACTGGGAACGTTAGTTTCAAATGTCCACCTTAAATCTTTAAATTATTATGCCCTGGCATAAAGAGTTCCTTCTATCCCCCAAATTTTGTCTGTATTCCATTATTCAATAAATGATCCATTTTATATCTACCAATATATAGTTTTGTGTCTTCATTTCATACTCTTGTTTCCCTATTATATATATATATATATATATATATATATATATATATATATAAGGATATATTGTTTTCCTTTTTTTCATCTGTGTTAGAAGCGTTGACAGAAATTAGCGAGGAAAAAGAGAAAACACCAACGAGGGTTTTTATTCCAAAAATATATCTTAAAAATAAACAATTGCTTATTTGAATAATATCCCATTGCACATTATCTTCATGCTATTTCATACGCATTTTATTAAAAAAAATAACATTTCAATCAACGCTTCTTGATAAAAACGAAAAAATCAAACTACCCATGATATTTATTTTTTAAACGTATAAAGGATTAGCTAACCGAGGTGTGTGCTTCGGTCAACAGAGCAAAATCAAGGAGACAATACGATTACGAAAAATATCATAAATATAGCGGAAAAGCTAGAAAATGATAAAAATAAATAAGTAAACAGGAAAAGAATAACATGGGAATTATTTTAAGTCCCAGAAGATTTTCTTTTAGTTTTCACGAACTTAATAAACATTGTGTCTTGGATTTTTAAATAGAGATGATTGTGCTATCTTCTTAGCATCATGAATATATCGAGAATAATTTTCGTGGCACAAGCACGGTATAAGGTTCTCGTAGAATGGTAGAGACGTATGTATAATTCAGAACACCATAAAGTGAAAAATTTGCAAAACGAATATTTGATGGTACGTGGTGTTTAAAGCGAAATTCCAATCTTTGCAGTGTACACCTAACGTAGTGCGCACATCAACTATATTTACAGGAATAATTGATTATTATTGTATAGGGTAGAACACCTTTGCGTATCGACAACAATATAGTTTTGGTTGAAAAAAAACGCGTAGATTCGATGTAAAAAAACTCTCTTGTACATACACCGAGATTTGTTTGGCAAATCGGTGACTGATATTTATAGCAAAGGTAGACGAAGGTAAACAACATATCTATAAACTAAAGTTTCTTAAGATTTATACAAGTTGAAAACTTTCTTATTAAATGTAGATTTAATGTGTAAGGCATAACCATTGTGCCTCTTCTACACCAAGAAGAAAGCGGGCGTTTTTTCTACGTTCGTTAAAAGCGTTCATCCTGCTCTTTAGTTTGCAGTAGACAAAGAAGGCAATACTACTCTTCCGATTTTAGATGTTTTGTTTTCAAGATCTCTTCGGTGAGTTTAGTTCCGTATATCGTAAACCAACATTTTCTGGCCTCTAAACACGATAGGACTCATTTTTTCCTACAAATCAAAAATTTAATTTAATTAAGAACCTTACAGAAAGGGATTTAATGATTTGGTCGGAGGCCAATCTGAACGACGAAATTAAATTCATCACTAGAACTCTAACGTTTGAAATAATCTTAACTTAAAAAATGTAAGCTTATCTATTTTAATGTTTATGGTGAACGTCAAACCGATATTTAGAATGTTCGATAAATCGACGTAATCAATTTAATCTATAGTATATACATACATCGTTCTTTACTTACAGATACATTTTCTTTATTGCTTCTCAATTCATTCCTGGATACAGGAGACTGAATTTTATCTGGAACAAATGGAGTTATCTCTGTATCAATTAGCACGGATCCAATGGTAGAAAGGCCATTTATTCCAGCGTTTACATTGATAAGGGAAATTTACGACAAGAATGAGCGGTAAAGAGAGAAGACGAATTGATACATGCCCCTTAATTTGCGCGCCATTCAAGCTTAGTTCTCTTTTGGTGTCACCGCTCGTGTTAAAAATAAGCAGTCCATACTCAAGGAACGCTTTTATATGGTTATACACGCCTGTGCGCATTAAAATCGTATCGTGACATTATTAAATGTAGCACGATATTATTTTTCCGCAATGACTATGAAGTGAGAATATTATGCATACATGAATAAGCCCGAACAGATGCAGTTTGTAATGTTATATCTCAATCTATCTATATATCGTTCCATATCAATTTAACTGTTTTTCTTATATACTTTTTCCTTCTCCATCTTACTCTCTTTATCACTTGCCCCTCTTTACCCCCATATATATATATATATATATATATATAATCGGCGTTGATAAGTCTAAACATTTAGCCGGGCGGTTGGTTTTGTCACATAATATTTAAGACACATTGAAGGTATCTATATCTCTCCTCCCACGATAAATATGGCATGAGGATTGGATATATATGGATTTGTAAATAAGCGCTCCAGAGGAGATCTCTTCCCCGGCTAATGATGACAGTGCAGTCCTGTAGGCTTTCCTTCAGTAGAGGCATCACTGACGGTTTATAGTGAACTACTATATTATTATAAAAAATAACACAAAGCTTGAGGCTTTAGACCTCGAAGAATTGCATCAAATCCGCAGTGCGCTGCAATCAACGTTATGTATATGTGCTTCTGTTAATGATGCTATGCCGCAGAAACAAACAGAATATATAAATAAATACGTAATCGAATTCAGGTTTTATTTTTTTGTTTTAACACTAGCCGTGTTTGCCTTTATTTTCAAATCAATGCCTTTTTCTTGTCAATAATTTTCCGTTCTTTTGTCTATCGTGTGATTAACAACTCCCTGTCGTCTCCAAATCATTTGAAAATCTCTCATTGCAATCGCGGTGTCACACGTCTCTCTCGCCCGGTTCTTTTCCTTCTATCCAACTAGGTGTTGAATTTTTCTCTGCTTTTTTATTCTTTTTCTTTTGACGCAAGCACGCGTACACTTGCTAATTGTCTTTTCTGCTTATCCGGTTACGGTTGCTATTATCTTCGCATGCCAACAATCATACAGCCCCTGCTGATATTTTCACATGCACTCATACGCGCTCAGTTACAATGTGTTTTCGGGAGTTTCTTTTCTCAGAAACTCCAAAACAGGGCGGTTATTTGTTTGATTTTACACGAAGTATTTTATGTGTATAGAGGTGGTGTGTTATTTGGTATTTGCTAAATTGAATCTCAATAATGGAATTTGTCCCATTAAAGAAAAGAGCAATCTAAGTTTTGTTTGTTGCATTTTGTGACTCCTTTTATTGTGTCTTGATTGAGTTTGAATGATGTCATCCAAACCCAAGCAAGACACAAGAAACGTCACAAAATGCAACAAACAACGATGCTGAGTCTGCAACAAAATATTAGAGGGAAACACATACACATTCATGAACATCATACAAACATTCCAAAATTAAAAAAAAACCCTAGACTGTACTTCAAAAAACGTGGTCTATGTAATAAAATGTGCAGCATGCCATAACTCCTACATAGGCGTCACTAAAAACCTTAGTAATAGAATAGACTTATATCGTTCAACATGAAAATCGCAGAAAATAGACACCTGCATGTAGCACAGCATATACACACATGCATCGGAGGAAAATTCGAGATAATGCCTATTTTCGAAACCGACAATTACTTCTACTTACTAACACAAGAAATACACTTTCTAATAAAGTTCAACCCCGCTTTAAAATATCCCAATAACAATACACATAAATAGTCAAAACACAAAATACATTTAGCGAACGCATGCTTATGCAAATGTGCATTCTCATACAGGAATCAAAACAAGCACAATAAAGAATGCGAACACATTCGCGGGCGGCACGCGCATATCCAATATAATACCATTTCCTTAAACTAAACAAACAATGAGAAATAAAACAAACTACTCTGCCCATATTTAAAAAATCCTTCTAGACTAAGATAACTTTAACCAATATGGATGTCGTGTGAGGATGCGCGTGTATATGTGGGTGTGTATGTATACTCCTGCATTTATATTTCTGAATATATGTGTGTATATGAAAATGAATACGTATGTGTGTATATGTATATATGGAATATGTGCATATATACGTGTGTATGCATATGTATGTATATGTTATTTTATGTGCGTGTGTATATGTGTATATATCATCTATTTTCTATTTTGTTTGTGTCTGTGTGTGTTTTGCGTTTAGGTGACTGAATACATGTATGTATTTATGTTTAGACTAGGAATCGACCTTGTACACATCTACATACCCTGCCTTTGTCTCGTATAGGCATGAGAGCGTGCACGCACACGCACACACACACGCAAACACATATGAGAAAAATCAGATCTTGACCCACACGCATTTAAACAAGCACAATACGTAAGCCTCGCCTTAACACACAAGATCACACCGACACACACATAGACGCACATCAAAAAAGGAAATCATTAAAAAAACATAAAACATGTCCCAAATGCACTAAAAAAATCCTCCACCCACTTTTGACCAGCTTATTGGTGACAAAAAGTCTGAGATTGGCATGTCTCTGAGAAACACAATCACTATTGCCAGAGAAATATGTTTTCCAAAAAGATATTACCTTAAAAATTTTTACATAAAACACGTCATAAAAACTTTTTAAAATGTTAAAAATGTTAACAGTTTTAAACCTATAATCATTGATAGCTAATGTTTTAAATATATATATGCATATATATATGCATATATATTAGTAATGTGATTGATAATTTAAAAATCAAAGTATAATTAAATTAAAATAAAAACACTGTTTTCCGAAACGATCGTACAAATAATTGATTTTTGTTGTTGTTCCTTCTCATGAACCGGATTTTGAATTTAATTATAATTTGATTTTTAAATTATCAATCTCATTACTAAATATTAAATTAGCTCTAGGATATTTACCTATCGAGCTTATTATATATCTAAATTACAACGAGCACTTTTTCTTTCCTGTATTTTTATAAACTAGTAATTTCACTATTACATTAAAATACACTCTGCTCTTTAGACTATTGTTCTAATCTCCTTTAAATTATATGCATATATATATGTATGCATATATATGCATATATATATGCATATAAATATGAATATATATATATATGCATATATATATAAATATATATATGCATATATATATATAAATATATATATGCATATATATATATAAATATATATATGCATATATATACATATATGCATATATATATATAAATATATATATATGCATATATATACATATATGCATATATATGCATATATACATATATATGCATATATATATGCATATATACATATTTATATATAAATATATATATATATGCATATATATATATATCAACTATATAATAAAAACGAAATCTCTACTATGAACCAAAGTACTAGGTTTGCACCAAGAAATGACACACACAAATTAAATATGTTTTCACTATTAGATACTATCTTCTAAAAATTTTCAACGCCATTTTCCACACATTTATTCGTTCTAGTAAACTGCTAATTTACATTTTAGGATCACCTTCATCACAGTCGCAACCATATATAATAGAAAGAGTTGCTATTTCCCCTCTAAATAGAAGTACTATTACCGCTCAGTCAAATATGTGGTTGCACCTTTATTATTTAGATTATATAGGTATAGACATATCATTAACATACTGCTTTCTGACACATCACCATATGCTTATAGCCATTTTTTTCTTTTTGCTATCAAATATAGTTGACCAAATTTCTTTCTGTATATGCTAACTATAAAATTAGCGATTAATACAGTCGATACCCGGGTTTGGCCTTACTTGCAAGCCTTTAAAGTTTTTAAAACGTTTAATTTGAAAAAAAAAAAAAAAAAAAACTTTTTTTCCTTAGAGCCTTTAATCAACTTTCGACACACCCAACAAAAAACTTTAAAATCGGGATTATGTTCTTTCACTGTCAGCTGGGCCTTTCTTTGCAAAGAGGGGCCAGTTTATGCCATGACATTTTTGCAAAGTAATTCCTGCCTCACAATACATACTTTTCCAACGCGTTTGCAAATTCATTTACGTACATTGTACAGTCATTACTTCGAAGGCACGCAATATTGTAAGATCTCTGTGGGCCATTCGACTAAAGCGTTTCTTTTCTCACTTAATTGCCACTTATCGTTACACGTACGAACCTGGCTACAACGGCTTTTTTTTTCGTGGGATTGGGACGCTCACACGCGTACTCGTTGATTTTTGCATTTTTTCAAAAGGTGCTTATTATTTGTTTTGTGTTTTTATTTTTTTAATTTTATGGCTCACATTTTTAATTTTATGGCTTATTATAAAGTCTTTTGTTTTATTTTTAAAAGCAAATAGGTCACAAAGCAAATACATCGTTTTTCCATAATTTCCCCTTATTTTCTAGGTATATATAATATATATATATATATATATATTGACAAATGTTTATAACTTATATAAATTGCTTCCTTTCATTTTAATTCGAATATAGGTCACATAACTAAATAATTTCTTGCCTAATTTTCAAATTTTCTTTTCTTTAAGATATATACATTTAAAAATGTCGGTGGGAAATATTCCATTTAAAATTATAAAAGCACTCTGTTTCTGTTTTCTAATATTAAAATTGAAAAACATTTACATTGTTTTACATTATGTGTTCTATTTATATTGTTCATAATATAAACACTATTCTGTATGCATTGTTTAAAATAAGTAATACTTCTTTAATAGTTTAAATACAACTTTATGTGTATGTTGCTTTTTTCTGTTTATTTTAAACTGTTACTTTCTGAAAGACTGTTTCCATGGTAACGTACTGATGACTACAGGAATTTAGTTCCTTTTAAGTTATTTTTCAGCTAAATTCCAGTCTTGCCACAAAAAATACCATAACTTGCCCTGCTATACGGATTAGTACACACGGGCCGACCGACACTGAAACCACAAAATGTTGTTATTTGTTCATAATATTTGCGTAGGGAAACTTGAGAACGATTATTAAAGTTACATATCCGGAAATCTTTATTAGCCACCTAATCTGTACTTAAAAAAATTATGGTGCCTCTTCCTAAAGCCGTTCTAAACATAGGGAGGTTTGAGGTGTCGCCTCCGGAAGCCGTTCATTACGTAAGGAGGTTTTGGTTATCTATTCCGATTAAAAATAAACAATGGCACTTCCAACAGGTTGGCGAATTTCCTCACTGTGCTCATGGCGTTAGAGCATATCTTGATAGTCACGTGCAAATCGGATAGTAAGGACGAAGAGAAGTATCGATTACTGCCCACGATCACCCCCAGATTTTTCTTTTTGTGGCAGGCCGGTTTAGGTTGCATGTAAAACACAGGGTTCACATCACAAAACAAGCTATAATGAATGAGCTGAATGCAATTATTGAAAGACGATGTGTTAACCTACCAACTGAAAGTTATTAGGAAGGTTTTCGATTTAAAAAAAAATGAGTTGTCAGATGTCATAGACAACAATGACTTAAATTTTTACACTTTCAATAATAAACCGGTTACCACATTTGTTCACGTGTGTGTGTATGTTGGTATATATATATATATATATATATAATGTGTGTGCGTATGAGGGCTCCCGTAAGCCGTGGTGAAGGCAACCTTTCTAGGAGAAGCAAATCTCTGATTTAAAAAAAAACCATAAAGCGGGAGACCAGTACCCGCATTAAACTGGTCTGCAGTTTAATTTGTTGCTGGCTATCTTGCTCTTGCTTGTTGCTGGATCTCAATAATTTGAACAAAGAGAGAGACTTAGCTGTCGTACAAAGCTAAGACTCTGTAACATCATCTTTGTATAGATACTCCCTCAGGCATTTGGGCTCATGGATTTTAAATGTCTGAGGGAGTGGCACTCGTCTGACAAGATGTTGCAATAATCATGTATATATATATGTGTGTGGGAGGTGTATATATGTATGTATATATGTGTGAGTGTATATATGTATGTCTATATATATATATAGAGAGAGAGAGAGAGATATATATAGATAGATAAATGTAAAATGAACTCATTTTTCCCCTCTGAGTATGACAGATATAGGATTAAAAATCAAGACATTTCATGCGAATGTAATATGCACCATGTCTCTGATGTGTTATAGGCCTATTACCTATCCACTTCCTCGATAATCTTAGATCCTATATTTTTTCTACTGAGAGTTCACGGCCAAAATCGGTTACAATCAATGGAAATGGTAAGATATTTTCTCTCTATTACGTTCATCCCCCCTACCACCACTTAACACCGTTGCGGATACGCCCACAGAGCATTTTATGAGGAAACACTGATTTGAGTTCTTAGTTGCTTAAAAAAAAAGGATTGGCATTTTACCGTCGGGTGGAACGCAACTTTCGATTACAGCTATTCTAAGGGTTACTTTTGCCATTTTTCCTCTTTTCTTTTTTTTTGGGGGGGGTGGCAAATCGAAGGGTTACTTAGGCAATCTTTTTATTTTTTGGATTTTCTTTTCCTTTATGAAATCACTTTTATTAAACAAAACAAAAACAACGAAAAGAACTAACCTTGGATTCCAGGTTTTACAAAAACTCTAACGGTCATCGGCTACCGTTCTTCAAATGTTGAAATGATTACTCGATTTCATTTACTGTATTTTAACTTCTATTATGTTTAGTTATTCTTGCCGTGATTATAGCGGGTAGAGCCTTATTTTTATATTAGTTACTTATTCATTATTTATTTCTGTACATTGAATTTCCGGGAGTTTCATTACCCCAATTACAATTACGCTATCGATATGGAATCAGACGACATTCAAATAAAAAAAAAAACGACAACAAAGCAAAGTATACAAAAATAAAAATAAACAAAACTAAACGCATAAGAAACCGTTGTACTTACACCTAACAATTATACGGTTAAATATTTATTTGCAGAAAACAAACCAACCATTAAAAACATTAAAGTCTAATAAACATATTTACATTTTACACGATAAGTCTCTTGGTATTTTTTAATATTTTCTTTTTTTTTACATTTGTATTTCTTCCAGTTTGTTTTCATTGGTTGAGTTTAGTGTAGAAAACAAACGAACAAAAAAAAACATTAAAAAAACAAAAACTAATTTAAATAAACATATTTTCGTTTTACACGGGCAGTTTTGTTTTTCTTTTGTATTTTGAATTTTTTTCCATTTTGTTTACCGATGATTGCCGGTCTCGATAAATCAATGCTTGACGGGAATTCACGAAAATTCTTTCTTTTTGCTTTCTTTTTTCCTTTTTAGGGACCCTAAAGACCCTAAAACTCATTTTCTAACAACCTTTCTTACAGCTGTTCCCATTTTTTTGCCATACAAAATTAGAAATTCTTTCAATTTTCCGCGCAATAAACAGAGATAAAAATAAATTAAACATATTCGGGTCCTTTTGATTGCCAGCAGGGGAGGCAAATGAATAGTTTCATTTCTTCGCCTGAACGTGGCTAGTGGAAACATCAAAATAGTGTAATTTTTCCCCTAAAAATTACCGATTTATTTCGTTTAAAAAAATAAAGTCCGCTGTTTGTATTTACATAAAAAATACTTTGACATCATTTCTTTGATCGGAACCCGGGGGAGCAACTATAGATATAAAAGGGAATATGATGTCTCTGACAGATTTGGCTTGCAGCGCAAAAGTAAGTCAGACACCACGCCATTTCCTCGCACCTGTTTATTTCGCTTCATAAACCTTCATATAAAGCCTATATCAGTTCCTCTCCCTCGTTGCCCAGATGGTTAGGTGACTGTTTTTTTTTTTTTTGCCTTTTCGTTTCCACCTTCGCTCCAAGGCTTTGGGGTTCAATCCGACCTTTCAGCAAAAACTTTGTTACACCTCTTTTTAACGCACACACCTTCAAACTCCCAGGCAACGCCGCGTAACATCCGCTAGTATTAAATATTGGGTTTCGCCCAATCTGAAATATGTACCCTCTCATTCGTTTTGATGCCGCATTCGTTTGTGACTACATATATAATGAGAATGTTAATCAATGACTCAGATAGTAAGTTTACACATTAATTGCTTTTGACTAATCTCATCGCTGCCAACCGACAACATAGCTGTGACAGTCTGGTTGCGCAATGATTAGAAGAAACTAATTATCTACTAATAAACTAAGGCTACATAATTTCGTTATCCCTGCCGCATTTAATACGGCATAAGCGACCAGCTTTAAGTACTGATCAAAACTCTCACCTCGCTAATTGTCTTCCACGCGTCAAATGACTTGTTTTTAAATTACTGATCAGCTAAATTAGTTTTAAGTTCTTTTTACAACTGGTTGATTTAGCAATATTTAGATGCTGATGTTCGAACTATATTTTTCATGGATTAATAAAGAGAATAATATACATTTAAAATAAGAAATCGCGCTAAGTGTCAGGATGTGTTCTCTAGAAGGAAGTCTTTAATAATATGCGATTAAAAAAGAGATGTTAGATTCATGGCTTCTAGCCTGAACGTTTACAGCGCTGTTTTATCATCAAATCGTAACCGGTCGACACATTTTAGTAGCAAAAAACAAACAGACGTAATGTAATCCTTATAAAGTTACACTGTGTGTGAAGCCACTTTCCAACCAATTTACTGCACGGACCTTTGATCAACAGACTGGAAAGTTGGTATATAGGGTATTCGGGGATATGGAATTAATTTTTAAATTATTTTTTTCTCCAGCAAAAATAGATGGTGAAATGCAAAAATTTAAAAAAATATGCCTATGGGAATCATCGATTTTTTTTATCTTTTTACATGTTCGCAGCGGTGCATGCGTTAATATTTCACATTGGCATTATTTATGATGACAATAAATAGTTTGATAACAAATTTTGCCGATTGTGTCAAGCTGGTCTAATTGTAGGCATACTTGACTCACTGCCTTATGTTTTCGTTACAATATTTTCTTTATTTTACTTACAAAATGTGAACGGTTTAGAAAAACACATGTGACCGTCAGGGACATGTTTCTGTTCCTGCCCGTTATTTTTTTAATTTTCATTTCACAGGAATTTAACTTCATCTTAAATACCGGACTTGCCGGGCACATCTGATATATATATATATATATATATATATATATATATATATATATATATATATATACTAACTACAGTATTTATCATACACGTAAATACGACAGAAAAAAGCCCAAAGATAATGAATAAACTATGAAACTTGGCTTTAACGTCACGGGTTTGTTATTAACAGATGTTTTATGTAAAACGTGATAAAGAAGAGACGCATATATGTATGTCAATTCCTGCTACTTTTTCTAAGTCATCTTTCGTTTATTCACTTAGTAGTTGCGTTCGTATATTAATTATGTAATTTATTTATGTAAGAAAAAAAACTGTTAGCAATGATATTGCTACATAGATTTTTATTACAATGCGGAAAAGAAGAAACACACAATTGTCAGTGTAAACTTGCTTTATTGTCACGTTTCATAGTTATGCCATCTATGACGGAAGTCTGGCATAATACACGACAAAATAAAT
Organism: Euprymna scolopes; assembly: GCF_053919585.1. Classification (NCBI taxonomy): domain Eukaryota; kingdom Metazoa; phylum Mollusca; class Cephalopoda; order Sepiida; family Sepiolidae; genus Euprymna; species Euprymna scolopes. The sequence goes on from NC_136506.1 coordinate 99,970,225, forward strand.
GCATTGTAGAAAGAGTTGTTTTTGAACTCTACCTTTAAAAGTGTTAGTTCCACGGATTAACTGAGATTGTAACATCACATAATGCTATAAGAGAATATGGCAACAGAAATATGAAGATATTAAACAAACTTATTACGGTTCTACATTTTAGAAATGAGGATTGGTTTTTCATTAGCAAATTATGTAAATATTTATCAGGAGATATAAATATTTTACATCCTTACCTGACTAAAGTGTAATTTGTATCTTATGTTAAGTTATTATGTTTGGATTTAGGTAACCGAAATATGTAGTTTATATGTTAATACATACAGCAGACAAAAAAGTTTTCATAGATGTTTGCGGTTTATTTAGTTAACTACTCAATGTATCTTGGCAGATATATTTAGTAACTGAATGAAATAGTGACATTTTTCTGAACTCGTCGTACACGCTACATCTAATTCAGAAGCAAATTCTCGAACAGTTTTGTGTTGATTGACTCCGAGTATGCCTCTTAAATGATAGTTATCAACATCCGATGGCCAACCACTATGCTTATCTGCAGGATTCTCGTCGCCGACACAAATTTTCTTAGACCACCTTTGTGCTGTGCGGTCAACGGTGGTTACTGTGTCAAACGTTTCGTTGATAATGCAAGCTCTTTTAGCAGCTTTTCCGTCTACTTTTAAATTGAAATCTGAAATCTGTGGGAATTTGCATTTTTCCATCTTGTATTCAACGTTCTAAAAATAAGACGCAATCCTGATGAAACGATTGCAATTTAAACAGATAAAACGGAAAATGCTCTTAAAATGATACGTAAAATAAAGGTATCAAAAAGAAAAGCTGTTTGAAAATACATAATTTAAAATGAAAATTAAAAATTCCGCAGCAATATTTTGTCAAGCCACTTAAGTAGACTTAGTTATATTTCATTATATATTTCAGAAACTAAAGTACAAACTATACACATGCGTTTGACAACACAAATAATAAAACTTAATATTTAAAATGCTTTAATCGCAAATATTTAAAACTAAATTAATATGCAAATTTTAACTCTTCATTTTAGTAACGATAACATGTGTTTAAATGTAATTAGAAACAATGAATGAAGTTTAAACGATAAGAATGCAATAATAAAAAATCAATGTTGCATTACTCTTTACCGGACTGAACATGGTGTACAGTTCATCTCAAAACACAATTAAAATAAAACTAGATTCACCTTCATTTTTAAACAAAACCTTATCTTATCTTGTATTTCAAACACTGCGTTTTTCAAAATATTTTAGCAGTTCATTCCTACATTTTCGGACCTGTGTGATTTTCCTTGTCAACTCTGACGCCATTTACACATTTCGAACACGTCCCGAATCCCACTTCACAGAACACTTGCACCTTGAACGGTTTGTATTTCCGATCACTCGTGTATCGAACAATTATTTCTCGGCTCACTTGTGTCTCGAAAAGGTTTTCTTTCGAACGTCCGTGACCCGAAAAGGTTTTCTTTCGAACGTCCGTGACTCGAAAAGGTTTTCTTTCGAACGTCCGTGACTCGAAAAGGTTTTCTTTCGAACGTCCGTGACTCGAAAAGGTTTTCTTTCGAACGTCCGTGACTCGAAAAGGTTTTCTTTCGAACGCCCGTGACTCGAAAAAGTTTTCTTTCGAACGCCCGTGACTCGAAAAGGTTTTCTTTCGAACGCCCGTGACTCGAAAAGGTTTTCTTTCGAACGCCCGTGACTCGAAAAGGTTTTCTTTCGAACGCCCGTGACTCGAAAAGGTTTTCTTTCGAACGCCCGTGACTCGAAAAGGTTTTCTTTCGAACGTCCGTGACTCGAAAAGGTTTTCTTTCGAACGTCCGTGACTCGAAAAGGTTTTCTTTCGAACGTCCGTGACTCGAAAAGGTTTTCTTTCGAACGTCCGTGACTCGAAAAGGTTTTCTTTCGAACGTCCGTGACTCGAAAAGGTTTTCTTTCGAACGTCCGTGACTCGAAAAGGTTTTCTTTCGAACGTCCGTGACTCGAAAAGGTTTTCTTTCGAACGTCCGTGACTCGAAAGGGTTTTCTTTCGAACGTCCGTGACTCGAAAGGGTTTTCTTTCGAACGTCCGTGACTCGAAAGGGTTTTCTTTCGAACGTCCGTGACTCGAAAGGGTTTTCTTTCGAACGTCCGTGACTCGAAAGGGTTTTCTTTCGAACGTCCGTGACTCGAAAGGGTTTTCTTTCGAACGTCCGTGACTCGAAAGGGTTTTCTTTCGAACGTCCGTGACTCGAAAGGGTTTTCTTTCGAACGTCCGTGACTCGAAAGGGTTTTCTTTCGAACGTCCGTGACTCGAAAGGGTTTTCTTTCGAACGTCCGTGACTCGAAAGGGTTTTCTTTCGAACGTCCGTGACTCGAAAGGGTTTTCTTTCGAACGTCCGTGACTCGAAAGGGTTTTCTTTCGAACGTCCGTGACTCGAAAGGGTTTTCTTTCGAACGTCCGTGACTCGAAAGGGTTTTCTTTCGAACGTCCGTGACTCGAAAGGGTTTTCTTTCGAACGTCCGTGACTCGAAAGGGTGTTCTTTCGAACGTCCGTGACTCGAAAGGGTGTTCTTTCGAACGTCCGTGACTCGAAAGGGTTTTCTTTCGAACGTCCGTGACTCGAAAGGGTTTTCTTTCGAACGTCCGTGACTCGAAAGGGTTTTCTTTCGAAAGTCCGTGACTCGAAAGGGTTTTCTTTCGAAAGTCCGTGACTCGAAAGGGTTTTCTTTCGAAAGTCCGTGACTCGAAAGGGTTTTCTTTCGAAAGTCCGTGACTCGAAAGGGTTTTCTTTCGAACGTCCGTGACTCGAAAGGGTTTTCTTTCGAACGTCCGTGACTCGAAAAGGTTTTCTTTCGAACGTCCGTGACTCGAAAAGGTTTTCTTTCGAACGTCCGTGACTCGAAAAGGTTTTCTTTCGAACGTCCGTGACTCGAAAAGGTTTTCTTTCGAACGTCCGTGACTCGAAAAGGTTTTCTTTCGAACGTCCGTGACTCGAAAAGGTTTTCTTTCGAACGTCCGTGACTCGAAAAGGTTTTCTTTCGAACGTCCGTGACTCGAAAAGGTTTTCTTTCGAACGTCCGTGACTCGAAAAGGTTTTCTTTCGAACGTCCGTGACTCGAAAAGGTTTTCTTTCGAACGTCCGTGACTCGAAAACGACATTTTTCGATCTTTTGTACCCAGAGCTGTCCTTTTTGATCTCCCATGTTACGAACCCATCCTTTCCCGCTCTCATATTTCGAACACGTCCTTTTCGGCTCCCTAGTTTCTTGAATACGTTTAAACTGCGACCTTCTCCGAACACGTGTGCCCTTTTTATTTTTGATTTGATATCACATCGCACAGCCGGCTGGGAAATTTACATATGGCTCCTGCTGATGCTGTTTACTCAGTTTCAGAGAGCTTGTTACAATTTAACTGCAACGTTAATTTTGACCATTCATCTTGTCGATAGATAATGGCAAGTGATACTTTCGAGACTTACATGAGACTATGAAGTACGACATCAAAGAAATACTTGACTCAGACTTATCAAATATTACTCTTTTGTGTCATATTTTATCCGGCGCCTGTCAATGTCTATCGTACTGAAAGCAATCTAAGTCGTGGCGTATCCTCTTACATATAAAACAGGTAACCCCATCTTTTTTTCTTTTTCTTATGATTACTATATTAGCCGTATTATTATGACTATTAGAAGTAAATGAAGGAGTTGAAATTGTGGATGTAGTAGTACATTAAATAGTGGCAACATTATTTTTGTATCACTATATTGTAACTGTATATTGTATAATATTTTGATGCATGTTTGCACTGACCTGGCAACGTATAATCTCACGGAGATATCAGTAATTGACTAAAAGCAAACAGTGATTTGACTATCTAACGACCTTGCACTTATCAAAGTATGTCAAATCTTAAAAATATTTAGTATTGATTGATTTGCAAATATAAAAGTTGCTGCTTCATTCTTAAACACGATCCCAATAAATTGGTTTATCAAACTTGTCTTCGTTTAACTGAACTTTTTTCCTGCTTGTTACAGTTTTCTTAACCTTTTTAGTTATCAAATTCCTTTCAGGGTTTTACTTTTGGAAGACGAACCCTAAATAGATTATTCTATTTTTCATTACTTTAAAAATGTTACACTATGGCTGGGAATTTACATGGGTCCCGTGGAGTATAATTATTCTAAATCAACTTTTTTTTGTCACCATAGCAACGATTCTCTATCTAGATTTTTTTCATAGCTGAATAATCTCTCTATCAGCTTCCTTTCAATTGTACTAGGGTCGTGATTTATAACCTTACTATACATGTGTTAGATTGATATATTTTCCACACGTTGTTATTTGATCTCCGCTTTTACATGATTAGACATGAATCAAATTGTAAAGAAAAATGAGTACATATGTAAATGAAAAAAATCAAAAGGTATAAAAAGTTATTAACGATTAACATAGGAATATGTTATCTTATTAATATATAAATGTGACAGAAAAAAAAAACGATTGTATTTAACTTTAAATGATAACAGTCAAATAAATGCAGAGAAAAATTTTAATAAACATGTACTAACGGGATTGATCTCATTGTTTAAATTGAAGCACGACAGACAATCATGCAAACAAATAATTTGAGGGCAGAATCTCATAATGACAGTTTCATCTAGCTGTGCTCGCAGTCTTTCTCTGGCGCGTCGACGCGGCACATCAGAGAGCGTTTCATATTGTTCATCAAAGTTCAGTCAGTCGTAAAAACTAAATAAGATGAATCGCCATTTTATTATCCGCGAAAAAGATAGAAATGATTTCAGAGGTCAGTACACTTAGGTAACATATAGAACGATAAAACAAGATAATACATAAAAAGAAGCATTGTAAAGTTAACAAGAGCAATAAGGGGAATAAGTGTGTTTGGAATATACATCTCAAAGATTAAGTTGTCTGTTCCGGTTCAATATATCAGTCACTGTATGACGAAGAACAAAGCGGGTATTATAATCTATATAAAATATATTACCCTTGTTGTTTTTATAGATAAATAGTAAGATCTTTGTATATTAATATGTGATTAGAAGTTTGTAGATAACATTTTAATAATTTGAACATTTATACCCACATTTTTATGTTGAAGAAGAAATTAAAAGTATGGAGAAATATTATTTGGTTTTATGTATGACGTAATTTTACCGCCTTTCTACAAAAGGAGAGCAAACACTAAGTGTATAAAATATGATTGTCTATATTTTCGGTTCATAAAAAAAATAGTATTTCTTTTAGAAACATCTGCTCCACAGGTAAATCAAATGTAGCTAAAGATTGATTATATATTATCATGATTCCATAACTGCAACTGTCTAGTTTGTAATTTTTATACTCTTTCCAACATGAATGTCATGTAGAGTGTATATAAATGTGTCTTTTCCTTCTGTAAATCTTGGAAAAATATATACTTTCCCTGGGTTCTATTTCATCAGCTCATCTAGACGATGTGAGTGGATGGCTCCGTTCGAAAATCGGTTTGTTATTGTTTCTTCTGTATATACATACGTTGTCTTACAGCATTAGATGAATACCAGCGTCATTACTAATCTCAATATAAATATCTTCGCTTTAAATTTATTTGAAAAAAATATATAGAGAGACAAATATTTTTATATTAAATACTTCCTCTTACATTTAAAAGCATAGCTAGTTTAACCTAAACTAAAGATTGATAGAAATTACTCCACTACAACCTTTTTTATATTCACCAAATATGATAAAACACGAAATATATGTTCGAATAATGTGTAAGTTATTATGTTAATTATACAAACAATGTTTAATTAAATGGATATCTGTAGCCTAAATTCTTTTATGTAGGTTCCGTTATGTTTTTTTCTGTAAAGAGTAAATGAAATCGCATATAAGTGTAAAGAAGAAACTACAGTCAGCAAATTAGGGAAAATAAAATTATTAGCGTACTATAAGATGTATGAAATAGCTAAAAATATGATTCCAGGAACAAATCGAAGAGTAGCAACTTGGAAAATAAAATTTAATGAAACATGATATTGATGGTTATTGGGCTGGTAAACAGCAAAGCAAAATACACCAAATACAATACGCAAAAGTCCAGCTAAAATTCAATAAGATAAAAAGCTATAGAAAACATCTAAATGAGTATTTTAACCATAGTTCCTGATTTCAAAAAGCGAACAATTAAAAGATTAATCCGCCTTACTTTTAATGCTTGGTTTATTTATGGTGTCTTTTAAATTCAATAAAAGCCCTTCAAAATTTGCTGATGAGGAGACCTTGCTTATTAAAAAACTATATGTAATTATTGTACGTAACTTGATGTATACCACAATAAAAAGCATTGTTTTCCGAAACGATCGTACAGATAATTTATTTTGTTGTTGTTCCTTCTTATGAAACGGATTTTTAATTTGATTATAATTTGATTTTTAAATTTTAAATTATCAATCACATTACTTAATATTGAATTAGCTTTAGGACATTTAACTATCGAGCTTATTATATATCTAAATTACAAAGAGCACCTTCTCTTTCCTATATTTTAATTAAACTAGTAATTTCACTGTTACATTAAAATACAGTAAGCTCTTTAGACTATTGTTCTAATCTCCTTTAAATTATATATATATATATATATATATATATATATATATATATATATATATATATATCTCAAAAGTACCCGTCGTTGACTGGGTTCAAAAACAGCCTACAGAAAATTGACTGTGATTGGTGAAGGTATGATATTTTATGAAAAGGAGGGGGTTGTAAAGAGATAGGTTTGTATACTCGAAAATTTTACCCTAAGTAAAATATGATGAAAGTAAAGATACTTTTCGCGAAAATATATTTTTTATATCAACTTTGTTTCCATTCGTAGCCCAAAGTGACAAATAAAATGTTTCCTTACAAAGAGAAAATGTTATATATATATATATATATATATATATATATATATATATATATATATATACAAGAAATAAATGTTACCATAATCAATAAAAGTTACTTTTATGGTGGAAAAGTTCATTGGTTTCTATTTTCAAGTAGTTTGTATTTTTTTTTAATTCACGAACCGGCTAAAAAAATAAAAATCGCAGCGACTTTGAAATGGAGAACCCCTTTTTCAATTTGAAGGAGGGGAACCTGAGCATTCTGTGTTAACAAATTAAGAGACTTCCCTCAACGAGAGGTATATTTATGAACATATTTTAATTTTTTCCGTTATTTTGTGCTTGAGGAATATTCAATTATGGCATGTGTAGTTTATATAAAAATTCATTTAAGTAGTTATCGCCTCAAATTTCTTTTTAATTTCAGTCTGCTGAAATTATTTCAAGGAAAGAGCATTAAAAACTATTTCCAAACAAAAAAACATGAACTGAAATTTTATTGACTATGGTAACATTTATTTTTTGTAAATTTATATTTTCGGGTAGTCGTTTGTAGGCTTTTCTGCTAACACTCTTACGAAATAATATTTACGAAATATCGAAAAACAAAGAAACAGAAACAGTTTTGAAAAATAATGAAGCTTTACTTACTTTAGTAAAATAATCCGAGACAGCAAAATGGGATATTGAACAGTAATCAATTTAGTTTTGTTAAAGCAACGAATCGATATAAATATGAATAAGAAAATGGCGCCATTTAAATCAGAACAGCTTTGTTTAAGTTTTACAGTATTGAACGGTGTAGTATTGCACTGTCGGATTCAGGGTTATACTATTGTAATGCAAAGAACACGCAGAAATAGATGTAATCAACTGAATTCCTTCTAGTACACTAACAAAAAAACTTAAACAGACATATAAATAAAATAAAAAGGTTATGCAAATGTTTTTAAAGACACGTAATCACGTGAGCAAGATTTTTTTTCCTTTTGACATGATAACAAGTAACGTTCTTATTTTTTATTATTTATCTATTCATCTATTTTCAAAAGAGTGACACATGCAAGTGGAGAAGGAAAAAACAGTTATGCAAAATGTGTGTCGAGAATTGTCGAAAGTTCCGACTTTTTGTTTGGCTTTCATTTTAATAAGGACGTTCATTTATGAGGTGAATTTATTCGACACAATATGATTCATCTAAAAAAAAATAAATAAAAGCTAACGTGAATGATTATTAAAGTTTAGGTGTCATTTTCGCTGTCACTCCTTTTAAAAACCTTGTTAAACTTTGTGACATATTTACATTCTATGGCGGTCAGGCTTGATCGAACACCCAATAATTGTATTTCTTCAAACTGAATCATAATTATGAAAGTATACTTACGCAGATATACATGAAAAGTCTTTCTTAAAGTCTGTGCCTTATTTTAATGGAGTAAACCCCACAGTTTTGTTATACCATTCCTATTTAAGTTGAAACATAATTATGAAAGTATTCTTATGTGCATCTATATCAAAAACCCTTGTAAACGTTTTTTTTTTGTCATTTATTATTTCCATACTTTAGGGACCAGGCGCGAACGCAGACCCCACAATTTTAAACCACCGTTCTGCCAGATCAAACCTACCCATTCCTGATCCTCGATACATCTTCTATCATTATATGTAATTAGTTGTTTTTTTAATAGTCAACCATACAGGAGCCTATTCGTGACCACACACACACACATATCATCTAAAAGTCTTGGGGACTGTTCACGTTCGCCTTAGGAAGCCGTCTCTTTCTAAGCAAAAGGACTATTTGTTGGGTATGAACGTGATCAGCCTCTAAAAATTAATCCCCATTCGATTGCTCTTGCTTACGTCTCTTTTTAGATTTTATTATTAAGGAAAACAAATTGCTAAAAAAATAAACCCCTCGATTCCAATTTTGATAAGTGGGAGTGAAACATGTCAATTGACTCGTTTTGATCCCCCCTACTTTTATTTTTAGTCGCTATCCATTTTCCTTTTCTCCTCGGTCCTTTTTTTTGTTAGAAAATGAATTCCGAAGGAATACGTCTTCCCTTCATGATTGCCGTAATGAAGTTACCCCAAGAAAATCATGAAATCTCTCTCTCTCTCTCTCTCTATCTATATATATATATATATATATATATATATATATATATATATATATATATGGTTCCTTGGTCACTAAATTTACAGCCGAAAACCGATTGAAATCTTGACATATCTTTACGTTAAATTTTAAATGGTTGCACCAACATTGCCTCAAGGGTTCATTATTTTTTTTTTTAAATTAGTCCCTAATTTCGATTCCTTACCAAATAATGTCGTGCACTAAACTAAAAGTTTTGTCAATGTCTTTGTAAGTTTTATCCGTACTTTAAATTTTTTACAGATTAAATTGGCGGAGGAGTTTGATAGAGATTTTAAAGGCTAAATCGTCTAACATTGAGTCGTAGACAGCCAAATTCCTTGCTCCAAACTGATTGAAAAGATGTTTTTCCTAAATCTCAATACCGACTTTGTCAAATCTCAAATCTCTAGATTGGAAATTCTTGGAGTAGCTTTGTTGAAATGTACACACACAGACAATTTAACTTTAATATATATGTTTCATACGTGCATATATATATATATATATATATATATATATATATATATACACATATATATTTTTATTAGCGTTTTATCTGTTTGGTTACATATGTTTCGGATATTTGATCATGTTTACGATCCAACAGCCTCGTCAGACCTTACAGAATATATATATATAATATACTAGATTGAAGCAAAATGCAGTAGGCAAAAAGCAAAAAAAAAAAAAAAATTAGGAACACAGATAAGAAATATTCAGTATCGCCCACCTCTAGAAGAGACGGATTTCTTGGCTGTAATAACCGTAGAGAAAAAAGAAGCAGAAAAACAAACAAAAACTCGCTCCTCGCAGAGAGGTTGTTCGTCACAAAGAACACTCCAATCTGTAGAATCACCTACACTCAATCTGCCGGACAAACCTCACTGCTTTCCAGCGTCCAACATTTATGGCGGCCGGGAATTTGAATAATGGCGCAAAATTAGTCACGATTCTACGAGAACTGCATGTGGTCAATGCTAATAAAAACCCATGGACGCCATCTTAGAACTGTCTCTTTCGCCCAGCCTGAAAAACAACTGACGTGTCCGAGGTAAGTTCTCTATGTCCCCTCATTTCGGTTATTGCTTATTCTGCTACATAGATGCATCTGGCGTTGACCTGTATGAAACTTAATTCTTTTAAATATTTCTTTTAAAAAAATAGGTAAAAAACGGGAACATATCTGAAAATAAGGTACGACATAAACACACGACCTTTCGAAAAATATACTAAAAAGTCACTTCTATACACACATAACAAACATTTATTACGACCTTGTCTCACTGCACAATGGTTTATTAGTCGATAAATTATGTATCGTTTCTATATTTCTGCTTTGCTTACGTTAATGAGAATTGGTTTTAATTAGAAAAAAATCCTGCACTACTGTATAATTAAACAGGACAAAAATAGTTAACACATACAAACACTAATAACAAGGCACAAAATTTCAAAGTATTTTAAATTTTAATGAAAATACCTGACTTCAAAAAAATAAAGCATTGCTTGGTTTTGAAATGTTTTTATTTCGTGTGATAAAAAAATCGCTGAATTCTTCTACATATGTATACGTTACTTTTCGTTGGAAATGTTCTATATTGGATGATTCTATTTTAGTGTGAAGAAAATAACGTATCGAAGCATTTTAGGTTTCTGCGCATACAAACTTATTGGAAGAGGACATGAATTTAAAAATGTAAATGTACACACAAAAAATACATCTTCTCTCCAAAACAGGAATCACAGTGTAGCTTTTAAAAAGCCTTAGTTTAGAAATATGTATCTGTGCTTAGGCATGGTAAAATTCGGTTTTAAGTACCGACCTGCTTTTCAGTGAAGTGTTTTTGTTCTCATTTTTTTTAATTCAGAAGTGACACTCTGATATTGAATGTTTTCTCATTTAAATAATGACGTATTTATGTAACAAAGTGCATAGGAGCTTGTGGAAAGATGGTGGCCACAGCGAAAGATGCTTGGCTTTCGGGGAGATTAGCATTTGCTGTAGCAGTACCTGGAAAAAACGCGCATATATAAATTAGAAAGTGTGCGCGAGAGAAATATTTTACCTGCTCGAGAACGTAGATAATGGGCGTGTAAAGACGCATGCAAGAAATGGCTGGCTACGGCCGGAATGTGGATGGAGAAGCAACGTGGACTCGGGGAGAATGGACGTGTAAATGATACGCCGAGACATACGTAAACGTGTATGGCCGTCGTGGGGTCGGAGAGTAAAAGTGTACCCACGGCGAGATGGACGCTGGCGAGAGACTTTTAAGGGGAGCTGACCCAATTATAATGGTAATAAAAAAAAAGTTAAAAAATAGATATGCGAATCCGGATTTTTATGTGTATATTTCTTACCTTTGTTTGTTTTAACTTAAACGTTACATTTATTTCCTCCCAAAAATCTTTGCACACGGTTTAAGCTAATGTAAATAAACCGACTCTCATAAAATAAAAGGATGATGCTCCTACAAGAATCCGATAATAGCAAACGCCGAATATCCCACCTGCATACTCTGATATAAAGTGTTGGTACCTTTAATTCACAATACGTTTTACTTCTACATTCTTACATATAAGCGGCATCTATTCTATTACTTTTTCCTTCTTTTTCCTACTTCAGATTCAGTAGTTAATGGCCATGTCACCACTACACATCCGTTTTTGTGTTGGAAGCTCTATTACTCCCAAGATTGGACATTTTCAATCAGTCGAAGCTCACAAGCGGCCCTATCTGCAAGATTAATGTAAGTGGGTGCATTTGATCGGGTACCCTCATTGCAGCTACAACAATCCTGTAAAACCCACAGACCTGCAGTACCCCCGTCTTTATTGTATGCGAAGAATATTATCTTTCAATCGGTAACACCGCTCAGCTTAATCAAGCTATATACAGACGGCGAAAATAGCAATTTTCATAATCGAAAAACCTATTTAAAAATCCCTCTTGCAGGGTCCTGGGAATCTCTTCAAAAAAATAAAAATAGAAAGTAGCTAACCGCCTACGTAAATTTAATCCTGTCCCCTGTTTAAAATTCTAATTTTACTAGGCCGACCATTTAATCTTAATCTAAGCTTCTGGGGGGGGGGGTTCTTTTCTTTTTTTTTCTTAAAAATTAATATTTTGCAGACGCCTGGAAAACAACAATGATACATTATATAATACAATATAAAATCATCAATACACAAGTTTTTTTTTTAACATTCAACATTAACTTCTAAGTAAATTACATAAAACAACAATTTTCAGTCATTAAAATAAAAAAAATGTCCAAATGTCGTTTAACCTGGAAAAACAACGTTCACAATTTTCAGAAATTGTCCACTGCTTCTCACTTGAAACAGAGCATAACTCCTTTTTTTCTCCTTTTTTTATATAACCAATTCAAAACAACCGATGACCATTTTTTTTATAAACTTTATGCAACGGTTTAAATATTTCAATCATGATTGACACAACTCAAACAATTTCATCTCATGTTACATTTTCTTACTGTCTCTCTCTCATCGGTCCATTGTTTTAAACGGAATTACGTAATAATTTTTTCCCCTTCTAATTTTTTACATTAAGTGATATTTTTCTTCTGTTCATAACGGGCTTATCTCTATATAAATAAAATGAACTCATTTTTTCCCGCTGATTTTGACATTAATAGGATTAAAAATCAAGATATTTCATGCAAATATAATATGCACAAACGGCAGAACAATATCTGAGGTGTGTTATAGGCTTATTATTTCTCAAATTCCTCGATAATCTTAGATTTCTATATTTTTCTGCTGAGAAGTCACGGCCAAAATCGGTTAAGATCAATGGAAGTGGTAAAATATTTTCTCTTATAAATTCCTCCTCCCCCTGCCACCACTTAACACCGTTTGGGGATCGTTCACAAGGAACAGTTGAGAAGAGAACACCGGTTTGGCTTCGTAGTTCTTTCATGTGAAGTTATTTAAAATCACTAAACTAAGCTGCAGTGCTCTGTGGCGTAGTGGTTAGCGTGCTGGACAATTCACATTATATTTTCACGTTCGCGCCGACCTACCGTAGTCATTTTTTTTTCCTAAACAACTGGAATGGGCTTTTCTTGGTGGCCGAACTGTTAACGTTGCAGATGTTTTTTTTTGTTTTTTTTTCACACTTTATTTTCCTACTTTTACTCATGACTCCGGGTTTGATCCTTCCTACTTACCTACCATAACATTTTTAAAACTCCCCCCGTCCCAGAAACAAACACTCGGGCAACGCCGGGTACCCCCGCTAGTTTCTAATATGAGAAAGATTTTTCTTAACAATTTTTTATATATAAACTTTTACATTTATGTCTCTGTGTGTATTACTTTTCTTTCTTCATAAAAGGTTATGCGTGTGTACGAATGTATTTTTTTTCTACTGTTCTTTCGTTTTTTTCAAGACATTTTATTGTGTTTATGTTTTCTTGTCTTTTTTACTCCTGGCACGAAATCCCCATTCTATTTCCAGGGCGTGCTTTCACATTCTATTTTCTATAACCCAGGTTCGATATCGAATCGTCGATGCGAACTGGTCAACGGGCACTAAGAATCGATATATGTTTTTTTATCGAGATTATACTGGAAGAGATTATATATTAAAACACGGTCCTGGATATGACCTTAAACTATATCCGATTGTGAGATCCAGCTTGCAGACCGTAGGGAGTGTGGAACCACTCTTTAATTGCCATTGCTCCCAGGTCCACTCTGACTCGGAGTGGTAGCACCTGTTAGGGTCCCAACTATGGGTTAAATAGAATACGACTTAAATAACAAATAACTATAGTAAAAAATTGTTCTTCAAAATCACCAGATTCGGCATTAAATAAGCTGAAAAGGGTTGGTATGCCGTAAAACAAAACAACCAAACAACCAACTATATTAAAACATCTCGTGTGTTATCTAGTGGATGTGAAATATTGTTCTTTTAACGGACAGATGATAAACTTATAAATCGTATTTATGTTGTTTAGCCAGGAGGATATGATATTGGCTTGTTAACTTGTTTATTGTGTCAGACTTATTGCACGGGAATATCTTACAGCTCATATATAAGAAGAATAATATATGCTTCATACTTTTTTTTCTTGAAGAGTTTTTCTATCTTCCTGCTGCTCCGGGACGAACCATGAAACGATCAGCCCCATCCAACTGAGACATCTGTTCTTACTTGTAAATCTATGAAACAACTCTTTATATTTTTATAATATAAATTGATTACAGTTGTATCGAATGGTTTTCAGCAGTTCGTCTACATTTTCTATTCATACAGCTCGCTCCTAACTGTCTCCGTCCGTTTTGGTGGTCGAATCTCAACTCTGTAATCTTTCCAAAACTAACTACATCACGTGTTCCTTCACATCACCCCAATACGTGTCTAAGACCAACCTAATGTCCCCACCTAGTTATTTGTTTATCCAAACCCCAAATAATGTTTACATCTATTTTCTATTTTTGCATTCCTTTTGCAATTTCACGTCAATCATTTCTTTCCAATTTAATTGTTTATTCTTCTAATCATACTAACTGATCCAGCGACCATCCGTCGCTCAAATCATAATAATAATAATGTTTTGATCCAGTGCCCTGCTTGCCACACTTAACACAGATACTACGCTATGATTACAGCCTAAAAAGGCCATAACATTACACTTCGATTGATAAAAGTATACTGAGAATTATACATTTATTATAAGAAATATATATTTATTATATGAAATATACATTTATCACAATAGTCCAAGAATTAGCTTTTTCTATGCTGGGTAATTATATGCTATTTCTCACGAGAAACACGGGGCACTGGAACTCTTTGTAAATAAAACATATCTCTCGGAATAAAGTCTTTAAATCGCTAAAATAAATTGAAAATAACGTATAACATCTAATATTTAGTGTAGTGTATATATTTAAGGATACTTTCTGTTTCATAAAATGTTGATAAAATTAATCGTGATTAAATGTTATTGCGCATATACATTTTTATACGATTAGTATATTGAAACGCCAACTGAATTGGTTGCATGCGCTTAAATTATAATGCACGCAATGACTACGATTATTAGAATGTGTTTATAGGCGTATTTTCGACGTTTTCTGTACGTTATTCGATCGCAAATCGCTTACTTCCTTCAGCGTCCGCACTGAATTGCCTGCAATATTGTAAGGATTGTACACATTATTCAATATTCTTTGAAAGAACACACAAACCTAACCCGAGGGGTAATCTTCTAAGTGTTCCAACTTTTCACAAATAAAAATCTTTTTTATCGGAAATCGATTTTTAGTGTGCGTTACTTTATTGATATTATGTTTAGCAGCAGTAGTTTTTTTTTTTTTGCAGTAGTCATGTTCTTAATCGCACAGTAGTATGCAGACACTTGTTCTCGTAAAACTCACAAATGTATATCGCTCAATAAAAAAGGCCATGTGCCTTTCGACTTTACTTTTTAATTTGTCATGCAATAAACGGTTCGATTATCATATTTTCTTGTCTCAGCCAGTTGAAGTTTAATAGTTCAAAACTGAAGCAGGTGTATTTTTTTTTTATCCCGATCCGTATTTTAACGTGATTTAATACAATTCCTTGCGTTTCATTCCGTGAAAGCACTTAGCACATGTGATACAATTCTTGTTTAAATTTGTGAGGTCATAGTCTATATAATGATCTTTTGTGTCTGCTGTTGCAGCGGCAAATTTTATACTGGATATTGCGGCGTAATGCACCAGATTTAATTTTGTCACCGAATCCACGTTTAAAAAAACGTACTAGTCAGAAGATATCCATGTGTTTAAACAAGAGTATTGTATAATTAGTTTTATCTACAGTCTATTATTCGTCAGCAGATATGCAGATAACTTTATTGGAAAAACACTATTAAAAGTAACACTATGCAAGTAAAAAAAGAACAAAAAAACACCAAACTACTGAATATTTAGATTTGATCTCGCATTGCATCACCTTAGAAACAAGGGAAGAGAGTGATAACAGGCAGATTAAAACATGCATGTTTTTCTAATCTAAATGTTGTGGCAGTCGGAAAACTATTATGAAAGGAAGATAACGAACAATAATGTCTCAAACAGCAGAATGAATAGCAAAGAAACTGACGGATTTTCATTTTCATTCAAGTTTTATCACAACGTCCTTTATGCTAGTGAATTATCCCCCAATATTCTACATATGTGTCATAAACCCGAAGTGAAAACTACATTACACAGCACTAGTAGTCTCAATTACATTGGACTGGTTTAATATGATACTTTACTATTACACTTGTTTTTGGGTGCATGAATATTATATAAATTTATTAATATTTAGGCATTACCCATTTAACGATACTTCATTTCGTGTATTTATACTTCGTTTCTGGTCGATCTTAATTTGTTTATTTTCTTTAATAATGTATTTGAATTTATATATTTCGCTTTCGTCTTATCTAGCAAATATGATGAAAGATAAACACTTCGTAATCATCGTCATCATTTTTATACATGTATTCAACATATTTTGTTTATTTTATATACTTTCTTTGTTTTGTATGAATCATTCTTTTCAATTATTTTTCTCAATACTCTTACTATTATAATAGTAGTAATAGTAGTATTAGTAGTAGTAGTCGCAGGGGTAATTGTTTTGCTTTACATTCCAGGAACAAATCATCTGTAAATTGTGGGGTTTTCCTCCAAGAAAAGAGAAATACAAAAAAAAAACGAAGAAAAATTCGAAATATAAAATCGATTCAAGTAAAACGCAAAAATCGAACACCCGAGTTTATTTTTTTTTCAATGTTTTGCGTAAAATGCAAGTTGTAAATCTTGAACTCCTTCTTCCACTTTCTTTTGCTAAACAAATCGAGAAATAATCAGATGTTGTGCTATGATTTAATCCGCTTTAACTCATTGAATGTGGATTTTATTGTGTTGTGTACGAAAAAGATTTCACATTATATAAACATAATCTTTAACGGAGCATATTTTATTAAGCAATACTAATCAAGCAGAACGTGTGGTTTTCGACCGTAACTACATCTAATCATTTGAATGCATTTGTCTCAAACTACAACCATTTTAATCACTGCGTTTCTTTTTCTTCCCTCTGAACATCCTCATCATACACTTTTTCTGCCATCTTAATTTGCATTGTATCGTGTACTCATTTTCCTGGTGATGATGATAAAATTATCATAAGAAGTATGAATACATGACACGATGAAAATAAAGAGAGAACGAAATCATCACCATCATCATGACTATCATTAAATACTCCTACTTTTCATCATCATCATCACATTGTACAAGTTAAACATTTTCTTTTCTTGTTATATGTTCGTGTTTATCTTAATATCGTAATATTTATTTTTTCAATATTTTGCTTATTGCTTGTACTACTTTTATTTCCCTCATTTTATAATTTTAAGGATTCTATTTCTGCTTGCAATGTTTTTCTCACACATCTATCCGTATTAAATTGGCACTTATTTTCGTATCTTCGCCCCCTTTTCCGTTTATTGATGTTTACATTATTTTTCCCTTTCTTCTCACTGTACATTGATTCATTTGGCGTTTTTCTAGTCTTCATCCACCATCGTAGTTACGTTCAACATCATAATCGATCAGATATCTTATTACCTGTGCCGAAGTAGACACTAATTAAAATATATGGAATAAAAACATTAAGATGAAGCCATTCTTCTGTAGCAGATTTTTTGGACTTGTATACGTTTTTACTATTTTCATGGCCATTCTTATCATTCTACTTAGAACACTTACTGTTTTTTTAATTTTTTCTAAACGGAATTCAAAGTTGGGTACAGTAGAATTAATCCTTAATCAAGAAGAAAGGAAATAGAAAGCGCAGGGTTTGAAGTCAGCACGTCTGTCCCATTCAGCATTCTGTAGATAATGACAATCTACGATGGCACATTTACATAAGCGATATTTCTAGTAATACTATTTAGAATAAAATAATATTACAAGTAAAATATATTAATACTCCGAACAATTATTACTAGAACTGTCTGCGTAGCTCAGTTGTTAAAGTACCTAGAAAAATCAATTGTGTAAGTGATTTTCTCCTGGAAGTTGACGGTTTAATTCTTATTGTGGTCGACCGAAAATACAACTCCGAATTACTTTGCTGACAAAACGAGTGAATGTTTTCGCAATGTAAACAAACGTGTATTATTTGAAATTTAGTCCAAATTCTCGAGGTCAACAAGATATACTTGAAGAAGGTCACAGGGTACATCGGCTGAAACGTTGTAAAATTGACACTCAAGAAAAGACCAGTTGTCGGAAGAATCCAAATAAAACGAATAACCAATCCTCATCTGGAATTCACAAATGAAATATGACATTTAAACTTTAATTGTATTTAATTAAACTGATATATAGGCATCCGACGTGTACAAGTTTATTTGGAATGTTTGCGATATTTGAAACAATAATAATAATAATAATATTAATAATAATAATAATAATAATATAAATAATAATAATAATATTAATAATAATAATACAAATAATAATAATATTAATAATAATACTATAAGGACCCGCGGGAATTCAACGGTAGTTAAAAGCTTTGAACACACATTAGTAAGAAATTCCGGTACTCCTGCAGTATTTTACCCACCGATTTCACGATCTTAGCCGAGCGTTGACGAACGCTTTCGGCGTTAACGCCGACGAAAGCCGAGAATTCGGAGCTACGGTGCAAGAAGAACGCTAAAAGTATGTGAATGTTGTCATTACAAGGAAAAGATATTACACACACACACAACAAAATGGATAAAATTAATACAAAAAATTTGGATAAAATAAATCACAAACACTTACCGTAAGTTTTTTTAAAGTAAAATAAATTTATTTTGTTGAATATTTTTTTTTTTTTGTTCATTTTGTTTTCCGATAGCTTTTTTTTTGGGGGGGGGTAAGCAACAGTAATAAACACTTCAATGTTTTTTTTTTTTGTGTTTTTAACAAAACGTTATTAAACAGTAACAACAATGTTTTTTTTGGTTTTTTTTTGTTTTTTTTCAGTAATGTTTGTAGGGGGGGACAACAATTACTGTTTATCTTTAGTTCCGACTGGAAGATTTTCTACTGACTGTAGAGAGGCAAAGTAGGGAGCAAAGGGTTTTCAGAGGATGTGGAAAGAAGCTCCTTCCCAAACCGGGTAGCCTTCCGCGATTTGATTTATTATGGAGACAAAAGAAGGGTTGTGTCCAAATTTTTGTCTCCACATAAATTCGCATAAATATGTTTCCAACAGCTCTCGGTTTCTTTTTTTTTATCGCTAAATTAAATAGCTGAAATGAAAGGCTGTGTATTTTTACTTTGAACAATAAAATAACTGAAATGAAACGCTATGTGTGTAATTTCAATGAAAATTATTCGTCTGCTGCGCGTTCGTTTGAAGCGCCCTGATTGGCTGATAGAGTATCGTACCGCTCGCCATGTTCCGGCGTTTTCCGACGGATGTCGATCAACGCTCGGCTAAGATCGTGAAATCGGTGGGTAAAATACTGCAGGAGTACCGAAATTCCTTATTGTTATATTAATCTCAAGTGTGAGACGCTTTCCACCATAATTTGAAAAGGAATGACGTCATCATCGAAAGTAACCCCCTTGTCTATGCACCTATCCCTGATCCACGCTAATAAAAAGGAAGGTAAAATGCCTGGGAGGATATTGTCATTCAAAAATCGTGATTTCAAATGAGGACAATCTCAAATTGTAACACACCTATCACTAGAATTCGAAGAGGAATGAGGTCATCACCAGAATAAACCTCCCCGTCTACTCGTCTATTCACCATTCACTCTAATAAAAAGGAAGGTATACAGCCTGAGAGAATATTCTTATTAAAATAAACGCCAAACGATGTGGGAAGTCGGGAGATAATTCGTTTCTCATTAATTAAAGTTTGCGATGATGATGCACTTTTGTGGCACAAGACGTCGAATAAACAAGCGTATTAATAGATAGATTTTAGTAATCTGTTTGTATCCAGGTTATATTAAGAATTTTTTGTTGCATTTACATTAGTACTAAAATCTACTTTTTTCAAATGATCTTTTCTGTGTATGAGAAACCGTTTATACTAAACTCCTTGTTGAATTGTTAGTCTCCAAACTCGAAATTTGATACATAAGGAAATAAACACCCGTGGAAGATACTCTTATCCCGTAAACATAAATGTTATTGAACAAGAATTAATCTTACGAGCAGAAATCCAATAATTCATTATTCCTATGCATGCGAAAAAATATAATTATACGTTATATTTTTGTCCTATCTATTTTTCGATAGTTCATACGGTAATCACTAAGTCTGGAGCGCTAAATGTTTTATTTTTATTTTAGTAATGCCATTTGAAATTATTTTAACTTTTCTATTTACTTATTATATAATAAGTACAATATAATTATCAATTATCTATAATAATAAACATGAAATCGGCATTAATAAACACATCACTTTAAAGCAGAAAATTATAACCGAGCACACCAGGGAGAGAGCTTCTATATAGTGGGTACAATATTATATCCAATAGAGGAGTTGCTGTATCATAATAAATACGAAATGTACATAACTTAAACTAAATTAAAACGTATTTTACAATCGGTAACGCCGACGCCCTGCTAGTTTAATGTATGAAAACCACGAAAAAATGTTTATTTAAGATGTTGATTGATTAAGACGCTACGAACTGTTTCCATTATATTCAACTTGAATTATTATTTCATTATCGGAATCCTTTGATATGGATATATGTATTTCATTTGCGGATTATTACCGCCATCTTTATACGCTTTTTTATTATTTTCTTATCGGAATCCTTTGATATAGATATATGTATTTCATTTGTGGATTATTACCGCCATCTTTATACGCTTTTTTATTATTTTATTATCGGGATCTTTTGATATGGATATATGTATTTCATTTGCGGATTATTACCGACATCTTTATACGCTTTTTTATTATTTTCTTATCGGAATCCTTTGATATGGATATATGTATTTCATTTGTGGATTATTACCGCCATCTTTATACGCTTTTTTATTATTTTATTATCGGGATCTTTTGATATGGATATATGTATTTCATTTGCGGATTATTACCGACATCTTTATACGCTTTTTTATTATTTTCTTATCGGAATCCTTTGATATGGATATATGTATTTCATTTGTGGATTATTACCGCCATCTTTATACGCTTTTTTATTATTTTCTTATCGGAATCCTTTGATATGGATATATGTATTTCATTTGCGGATTATTACCGCCATCTTTATACGCTTTTTTTATTATTTTATTATCGGAATCCTTTGTTATGGATATATGCATTTCATTTGCGGATTATTACCACCATTTACATACGCTTTTTTCACGATGTTTCAAGCAACTATTCTTCTGACCTTCGTCACGTAGTTAACCGTAGAGATACCCGTGTCCAGTGGTTTAATCTCAAGGTTCCAGGAGAGCATTGCCTGCAGAAAGCGGTCAACATCCTACTCAAATCCGTCCAGAAAATTAGTTGACCAAA
The DNA here is from genome assembly GCF_053919585.1 of Euprymna scolopes. Classification (NCBI taxonomy): domain Eukaryota; kingdom Metazoa; phylum Mollusca; class Cephalopoda; order Sepiida; family Sepiolidae; genus Euprymna; species Euprymna scolopes. The sequence goes on from NC_136506.1 coordinate 99,991,863, forward strand.
GCAGTAATTATTGCGGATACAATTCATAGATTTAGCATGACAATCCCATTGCGATTAAGTAATTCTATATAAAATACAATGGATCTTATTTTTATAGAAAATTTACAAAATCATATCCCTGTTATCAAATTTTCTCATTCAGATATCTAATTTCTTGTCGCAATCTAGAAAAATATCTGATTTATCCAAGCATTTGTTGATTAAAAACTTTCACTGCTCATTCTAGTCCCGTGATTCAGTCTGAAATACTGGATTTATTTTTCCCCCTCAGTTGCAATGTCTTCAACCATTCCGGTAAAAGATTCTACAATGTGAACAATATGTAGCGAAAATTCAAGCCTGATGTTTTCCAAGAACCTACGTGTTTGCTAAACTGTTGAGTATATTACGGCGGCATCCATTCAAATTGTAACAAATACGTACTAAAAACAGATATATAATAGGCACAACGTATTTTAAAACCTTATTAAATGTTTACTGTTCGTCATTAGGCCCCGGATTTAGCGTGCTGCGCATAATTGTTGGCACCATTCCAAATGTCATAAGCATGCCCTAATATCTAGTTAGACGTCAATATAATAAACCTTTTATACAACATACCATTACGTGATTTCTCAATGGTTCAATCAATATTATGCCATACTCGTTTCGCTATTCCAGACTTCATAGTAAAGGTCAATGACAATAGGTGCTTACCAGCCCCTCAAATGAATTGTCCAATACTCATGTTTTAACTCTATTTATCGCGGTTTAATAAGCTTTCGTCTAAAAATATTTACACGTAAATTACAACCAATTCTTATATGTGCGATATCTTACAGAATTGTTTGCTCAATTTTAGATTGGTGTATGATTTCTGATCTGTTAGGATGGTCGCATTCTGCATGAACGTAATTAGATAAGAATAGTGTTTGTTGTGCTTATACAAATAGATATAGCTATATATACGAAGGAAAAGATGCTGATGCAAATGACTGTTTTCCAAGCATTTTTTGTGGTAATTCGAAAGTTCGTAATATCCAAGATTTTTTTGATTTTTTAAAATCCAATTTTCACCCCAAACAAGGCACATCGCCACTTTGAAGCATGTTGTAACAATCAGGGACTTGAACAGCAGGAACATTATGAAGGGAGATGAGTAGAAAGATGTTTTTTTAACATTACACTTGAACTTCTGCATATCAGTACAGTTGGGAAAGCAGAATTCCGGAAGGGAGTTCCAAAGACCTGCAGTTCTGGGGAAGAAACTATTGGAGTAAAAGGCTTTCTTGCACCTAGGGATCTCTACTGTAAAGGGATGAGACTTAGTAGCTTGTCGGGTTTGTCGGGGGTAATTACGTCGAGGAGGTACAAGTGTTTGCAGTTCGTCAGAGCATTCACCATTAAAGTATTTGTAGAACAGGCAGAGGAATGCAATATCTCGTCGATGGGGCAGAGGCTGAAGCCTAGATGACAGTTAAGGACCTATCAGGTTGGTGACTCTCTTTTGAACCCTATCCAGGAGCGAGAGACAAGAAGCAGATGCACCAGCCCAGATGTGACAACAGTACTTCCTACATGGGCGAATGGTGGCCTTATAGAGGTACAGGATACTGTCAGGCGTCAGTAGTTTTCTAGCACGGTAGAGGGAGCCAACCTTCCTTGCAGCAGCCTTGGCAATGCTCTCAATGTATCTATTCCAGTTCATATTCCCTGCAAACGTTAGGCTGAGGAGTTTAAAAGAAGTACTTTCAGGCAATGTGTTCTTGGCCATTGCTAATGATGGTAGAGAAGGTGTCTTGTAGTTATTGAAGGAAACCAGCTTAGTTTTAGCAGCATTTTCGTCCCAATTCCACTACAGGATAGACCCCTGAGGTACTTCCGCATTTATGTCATATTGTTTAGATGTACGACCGTCGAGGGTAACTTGGATTTTTCTCTTAAGACGGATTTAATTACATTATGAATTCTTCCAGTGATTTCTATATGGTCTAATTTTGTTTAGAAATCCTTAGATATATCAAGGACTACCGCTCTACCCTCCAATGAACGGTATATACGTTCAGAAACTACAGTTAATATATCTGCTGTTGAACGGGCTTGCCTGAATCCATATTGTTTGTCAGTCAGGAGTTTAGCAGCTGTTAGGTGCTGGGCTAGGGCTTGATTAACTAAGGACTCAAATATTTTGGCAAAAAATGTGAGGAGGCTAATGGGGCGATAATTTAGTGGGTCAGTTCTTTCACCAGAATTCTTGAAGACTGATACCACAGAAGCGGTGTTCCAGCAGTGGGGAAATCAAGATTCGCTGAGGCATTTATTGTAAAGTTTGGAGAGAACTGGAACAACCTCGGAAGATCATTTTTTTAAATATCACAGCCAGGATGAGATCTAGAGCACATGCTTTTGAGGTGTCTACGTTTTTTTATAATACCATGTACCCGAGAAGGGGTGATTTTCAAACCGTTTAGTGTAGCGTCTGTTCGCAGAGGAAAATCAGGGAGGGAGTGGTGTACCGGGTTCAGTGAGGAGTTTGAGGCAAACCGACCGGCAAGCAGATTAGCCTTGTCAGTTGCCGTGCAAGCAAGCTCATGACTGTTTTATAGTGGCGGAATAGTTGACTTTCCATTATTTACTACGCTGTTGTAGATTTTCTAAAAATCCCGGGTTCGTATTTTTTGTGCTTCGATGCGTTTTCTGGTGGTTTCAGAGTAATCTGTCTTAACTGTCTCTATCACTCTTTCAATTATTTCTAGCTTCTATATACTTCCTTTTATTTGAGCTGGACTTATGTCAGTTGAATCTGCGGAACGCATGCTTCCTTTGATAAATGGCAGCTGCACAGGCAGAATAAACCATTGGGGAGTGTGGGGCTTGCTTCAGAATTTCCGTGCGGGAACATGTGTTTCAATTGCAGTTTTGAACCATTCAGTGGTCTCATTTGCACACTGTTCCGCTTGAAGAGTAAAAAAAAAATATTTTGCCATGGGACATCTCCGATGAGTTCTCTGATGGCTTCCCAACCAGCTTTTTTGTAATACCTCGTTGTTTTGAGTAGTGGGTCTTCAGTTTTAGGGCGAGAATTTAGGCTGATTTCTACCATTATCACAGTGTGCTCAGCATTCCCGAGTTGTACAGTCATCGGAAACCGTTGTCAGAAAGAGATCTAGAAGTGAGGCATGTTGATCTTGCTGGTCTGGGAAACGTGTCGGAAATGTAACCATCTGAGACAGGGAATGGGATATAGAGAAGATATGTATTGTGTTACAAGCTACATCTGTGTGATTAGAGAATGGACCCCAATCCCATGCATATGTCTGTCCCAGTTTACAGTAGAGTGGGAGTAAACCAGACATGTTAAAGTGGTTAGAGGGAATGGAGGAATGAAGGTTAGTTTCACTTAATGCAAAGATATTCGGCATGTTTACAATGAGAAATGACTCAACATCATCTATGTTAGTTCTAAGCCCGCGGATATTTGTAAATTCAAGCCTCTAGGGAGGAGTCAGGTTGGTTTGTTTTGAGTTTGGTCCTGGTTCATACGTAACATTTGCTTGAGCTGTCATTTCATTTTATTTAAAAGTTTCAGTTAGGGTGAGTGAGTGAGGGGTGCTTGACAGGTAGTTGTGCAGAATACCAGACATGCAATACAAGTAGACCATCAGTTGCCCTCACCCACATGATTGTGGGCTCAGCAAAGCCCACCGGAGATGATTGCAGGGCCCCTTTCCATGCGCGACATGGCACTACAAACATCCCGATATTATACAACTGTTGATGAAGCAGCCGCTCTACGCGCTACCAAGGAGTTAGGGCTCCTGTATTATCAGTCGGAAACAGCAGCCAGGAACTGTCAATCCGGTATCCTCAATCAATTAGGCAAAGCCAGCCCATTCCAACTGCCCGACATATATGGCACTGAATCACCTCACTGTGCCCAGTTTAGGGGGATGGGGTGTGGCAGGTCAGGGAAAAGTGGCGTTCATTTCCCTAGTCAGGAAACAAGGTCAACCATTGTGTGATTAAGAGGAGTCCCTGTGATAGTGCCTCTACACCTGGTCAATAGGCAAAGGAGTATGAAAGCCGGGCTATAGACAGAGCATATCTCCTTAAGCAGTTTAGTTTTGCTAACCGGTTATTTGTTTGAGTCACCAGCTCTAGGAAGGTTGTCGTCCAGGACTGAAGAGGCCTCCCTCACCTAGGTTTAGCTTCAGAGTTTTCTTTCCCCTAGACGGGTGACCTGGGAAGATCTACGGATCCATCAGCTCCGAGAGGGGTCGCCGCGCGCTTGGGTCCTAATCCAGGTATTTCTGCGACCCCGCATGAGTAGTAAATATTTATTGGTTATTTAGGTTAATATCTCCTGAAAAAAACGGGTATTTAGGTTAACATCTACAGAAAATTTCACTCATCAAACATGGTTAAAAAAAGGACATTACTATGCTTTCCAGTTTCATATTTACTGGGAGAGGGTATAGGTAAAAATTCATGCAGTGGAAGCAACTAAATTTGCAACAGCATTGGATTGAGAGAGAGAGGAGTTAATGCATGGTTAGATATAGTTTTGTAAGTTTAGGAATGTATGGTTAGATATGGTTTAGTAAGTTTAGGAATGTATGGTTAGATATAGTTTAGTAAGTTTAGGATTAGAATAAAGTGTTAAAGTATGATTTACTTGCTATTAGAAATTATGATTTAGTGTCCAAACTGAATATTTAATATGACTGAAAGATAAGATATATGCCCAGTATAGATACAAGAGAACATTTGATATGGAATACAGTTATACCTGATAGATATAGAATATTGCGTATTCTGTAAGTATAGTTAAATACAGATGGATGTATAAATAGCATGTTTCATTGTATACAAATGCATGGGATTTTAGACAATTTGAGTAAGTTGTCTTCAGACTTCTACGAAGGAGGATGACTTCGCCTTTCTCTTGATATCCGGAAGTTTGTATTTCAATGACTACCGGTTTAGTTTGTGTAATAATTATTGCAATACTATCTCTTAACAAATATATTAAATGTTGCTGTTTATTATAGATTACTTTAAATCTATGTATAGGACTATGGCTAGTAAGTATTTACTTAGAAGCTTAGTTATGGGTTAGGAGTTATGAGGTGCGTGCCTAAGAAATCTTTAGGTGTTAACGGGTATCGCTTTACGAGTCTGTTAGGGTCAAGGGCGGAGAGTAAGGACCCCTCTAAGTTACGTGAAACGGATTAGATTTAGTGGCAACTTAGGAAATAGGGCAGTTTGATTTGTTAGTGATCAGGAGCGAGAGAATTTAAGTACAAAAAAATAACAAGGTTTGTAATGCAAAACAGACAAGGCAATCATTTGGAGATAAAGTATCTATAGGATTTACTTAGTATACAAGCAGCGTTATTCTGCAGTTTTGAGAGGAATTTTAGGTACAATAGTTTCATGGTTTATTGTACAAGTCCGTAGTTTAGGTCAGGGACGAAGCACTTCTAATGTTGTAACTGAAGTTATCTAATTTTAAAAGTAGTTGAATAGAGTATTATGAGGTGTTCTACTTAGCTTAGGGATAGATTGAAAACTTAAGATAATATTCAAAGTGGTATAACGAATTTCATGAGGATTAGATATATGATCACGGGATGTTGAACTGCTCAGGAGAATGTTTGTATCTATTAAGAAGGATGTCTTGATGATATAAAATTTGAGAAATTAAAAATCTGAGGATACAGAAAGTTGTGAGCTGATGAGGATTCAGTATAGGCGATTATATATATATAAGTAGCAGAGGTGGTTTAGTTTTGTACATACGTATTGTACATATTAAGTATACTGCTTAAGTGCTACCCTCTATCGTAAAAGAAAATCCGTTTGTAATTCGGTTGGCAATTTTGTCAAGACAGGAAATTTAAAACAGATCTTATCTAATCTTTAATGATATCAGTTTACAGACAATTGTACAGATTGATAAATTGTTGTGTAAGATATAGGAGCCCGTCATCTTGGTATTTCGATGAAATGACAGATCAAGAGCATAGGTGTATAGCTAGAAAAACACACCCGGATAATACTGGTATGATATCAAATAAATTTTTACACTGAAATATGTTGATTTTGACATCAGAATAATGCCGTTGTCGATTAAAACAAGGAATGTAAGTATTCTAACTTAGTAGTCGACGAATTTTCTATACATAAGACATGCGACAAAGAGAGAAAAAATATTTATTCAAAATTTCATTAAAAAAATCGTAAGTATTCCTTATTACATGAAGGGTAAAAAACTGGAACTCTATTCGGAGAGATTAACTAGAAAAAAGATATGTTACGTTGAGGAAAAATAATGTGAATTGAAACGTTCGAAAAATAGATGAAAATACTACAGCTCCGAGTTGGCTCTGAATCCAAATACAAAAACAAAAAAAAAAACGATGAAAATGTAGAAATAAGAATAGCTGAAAATGTAAGATTTAATTTTACTTTCCATCTTTATTTTAATTTCTCTGATACTTGTACATATAGCTCAATTGATTATAACAATAGGTGCTGATTTAAGTTGTAGTGTTAGCATCTTTGCTGCTGGGGGCGGGCAACTTTGCGACAAGGTTCTTTTATAATTAACATTGGAACTTTTGTGTTTTTAATTAGGTGGAATTATATTGATATTAAATATTCATACGTTGGATTTTTTTCATTCTGTTATGTTTAAATCGATGCATCTGATTTAAAAATCCTTTGCACTTTTAACATTGCAAGTTTTAAGCGAACTTAGAAAATATATGCGATTCGATACATTAGTTTTTAAAACAGAATTCCCCCTGGGAGAGGTGTGTTTTCGGAAAGTCCTTCGAAGTATGAAAATCGCTCTTTCTATAATTTTGTTTTTGTTTTTTACATGGTAGTCTCAACTTATGAAGGCCCAGAACCCAGAAGCCACTCGGTGATAAGGGTTATTACCTCTACAGTAGTCAATGGCATAATATCGTAGTAATCCTTAGTAATGGGGGTTTACAAAGTGTCTTACTGAAGGAGGCGGTTTATCTGGAATGTATTTATATTTTACTTGAAGACATCCAAGTTGTAGTCAGGTGGAACACAGGCAAACGGACGAGAGTTCCGCAGGCGTCCACTTCTAAGAAAGAAGTTTTGTTCGTTTTGATTAAGGCACATATAAAGAATGTAGAAAAAATTATTGACAGTGGTTTCAGATTAACGGGTGTTTTTCATGCGGGATTGGCGAGAGGGGTACCAGAGATATGAGCTCAGACGAGCAATTCCCATGGGAATAACAATAAAAGAACGATAGGCACACAACGTTTCTTCTGTAGGGGTGTAGGCTGCAGGGAAGAGAAGAGAGCATCCCCCACTAGTATGCAAGTCTATTTTGTACTCTGTCAAGGCAGGATAGGCTTTTTTTAGCAGCTCTTGCAACGATGTGGCAGCAATACTCCATCCTTGAACGTACTTAACTTTTATATAGATAGAAAATTGCATCAACAGTAAAATATCTCCTGCAGCAGTAGAAGGAGCCTACCTTTTTTCTAGCGACCTTGGCAACATACTTGATGAACGTGTTCCATTTCAGGTCAGGAGTAAAGGTTAATCCCAGAATCTTATCAAAACATGGACCCTCCCCTAGACGAGAACCATCCATTTCAATTGTTGCCAGATGGGGATCAGAGGGTTGATGATGTAAAGATAGGACGTTGGTTTTAGATGCATTAAAAGTATCTAGTCACCACTTCCCCCACTGTACCACGCGCTCAATATCAGAGGAGAGAGAAACAGAGATAACTTTGTCATTTACGGCCTTTGATGTGTTGGCATAGATGGTCGTGTCATCAGCAAAAATATCAACGAATGATTTAAGTATATGTTTTTGGAGATCATTGATGTAGATCAGGAAGCGAGTTGGGCCCAGATGGACCACTGAGGGACTGCAGCAAGGAAGGCTTTGTCGAGAGATTCACTAATCTTATGAAATATAACCGTTAGCCAATCTGCTGTAGATCAGGTAGAACGGATACCATATTGCATGCCACTAAGAAGGGTATATTTTCTGAGGTTGTTGATTACGTGTTTATTTTATATGGATTCTATCAACTTTCCCATGACACACAATAGACTTATTGGTCTGTACTGAGAGGGAGATTACTTATCACTCAAATTCTTAAATACAGGTCATCCTGATGAGGTATTCAAAGGTGTTATGAAGCACTTCTCTTTAAGGCAACGCTTAAACAGTTTTGTAAGTATGGGGGGTAAGTTCTGCTTGAAGCTTTTTCAACACTATAATTAGATTCTGTCAGAACCAGTTGCTTTACTGAAGTCAAGGTTCTTGATTAGTTTCGCAACCTCATGAACAGATATTTATATGTTGCATAACGTGTTGTCTGTTATAGGATTAAAAAAAAACGCGGAGTTGGTCGCCTTCGTCGCATAGGGTGGAATTAGCTGCAAAGTTCTTGGCAAATAGTTTAGCCTTGTCTGATTATGACGAGATGACCCCAGGTCCATTGATTATGGTTGGGATAGAACGCACACTTCTGTTCAGGATGCTATTTGCTTAAACTCGTTGGAACCAAGCCGCTGCTCAGCTACTTTGGATTTAACTGACTCGGCATATAGATCTCTTACATTTTTATTACTCTTTATCGTGGTTGCTGGCAGTCCTGAAAGCAGCTTTAGTCTGAGTGCAGCTTGGTAGCTATGGAAAAAGTGATTTCTGTGCGCGATGGCAGCAGCCCATTCTGGGGAGAACCATGGCTGGCTGTTATGATTTTGTTGTAATTTTTATGATGGTATAAATCGGCCTATGTTTAAAATTAACAATTCGGTCAGCTATGATACTATAGAGGATACATCCTTTTTAAACATGGGATGCAGAGGTAGATTAATTATAAATGCACGGAAAATGTCCCAGTCAGTCGTAGAGTATCGATATGCAGTACGGTGAAGGGGTGCGTCTTAAGACTTATTACATTTCGTTTTTATCTTAACTGATACAATCGAATGGTCAGACGAGCCCAGATAGAGATAAAACGAAACATGGACAAAGCTTAGGGAAAATTGTGAGAAAAAGGTCTCGAAGGCATTCATACTGACTGGTAGTATCGGGCACACTGACGGGTTTGTGAATAAGTTTTTAAGTTTCAATTGAACTTGATGTAAATATTGCAGTCTGATTTGCGCCATATATATATATATATATATATATATATATATATATATATATATAACGTTTGTGTGTGCGCGAACTCTCTCTCTCTCTATATATATATATATATATACATGTGTGTATAATATATATGTATATATATATATATATATATATATATATATATTACTACCATGAAATTAATTTTTCGCTCAGCCACTATCTGACAATACACACAGCTTGTGTGTATAATTTTGATCACGCGCGTTCATGCACTTGAACAACAATCTAGTAAAAATAATCCTGAATTTTGGTTCAGCGGGTTAGTTAACTGAATAAAATATACCGACAAAACGCGGCCTGTTTCTATTTTTGTAATAATTATATACTGTTTATACCAATTGTGTTTTTGATTTGCTTATAAAACTGATTTCCTTGCACCTTAGTGTAGCAAGTGAGTGTGGTCATACAATACTCAATGTTTGCTATTATTGAACGGTGTCATGATGGTTTTTTTATACTGAGCTGTATTAATATTTTGTATGTAATTTTAATTTATATCAACGTTATTTAAAGCTGATCCATATTTTCTCCAGTTTTCCCTTCTTTCAATATACCAGTTTTTGTGTTTAATCGTAATACAATCAGGAAAAATGTGTTTATTGTTTCATTATCAACAAAAGCATATAATCCAAACCTGTTCCCTGAAAACTCGTTGACAAGACATATGGTGTTGCATTGGCTTTGGTTAAGTATTGTAAATCCGTGTTATCTCAGAAACTGTTTACGAAGTATTTATCCTTGAGAACAATTACCGTGTTTACTGCATGACTTCATAATATTCCACTGATCACCATTATATTCTATTGACTTCTGAAATGCTCGATTGCGTCCTTGTTTTTAGACTCACATTCAAGCTTACCAGTTTTGTCTTACAAAGCTATCTTGGTAAAAAAATATGTATTGCAATTGAGGCATAAGTTATGTCTTCTTACTTCCGAATTATTTGTGATATTTATTTTTCTATTAGATTTGTCTTAATGTTAGAACTTTCTAACCATCATATTGTATGAATCTGAGAATTCAAAAGTTAATGGTTTGCTGATTATTGTTCTAGTCACTATTTTCTGGGATTAGGGGAGGGACAATATAAGTGTTGTTTACATTCTGAAAGCAGCCCTTTGTGGAACATGATGACTTTGAAATGAGACACTATCGTTGTAACTACTCTCATCACTGGCTTTCTAATTTTACATTATCCGTTTATTTTCTAATTTGATACCATGATTTTTTTATTTGTTTAGATGTCTTATTAAATCATATAAAGTTTTCATCAATGTCCTTTGACTTTAAGGAACTCATTATTTTTTCAGACATGTTTCTCGCCTGTCGACTAATATTGTAAATTCCTCTGATAAATCAAATAGAAAATCAGAAAAAAAGAGTATTGTACGTGGATTATAATTCAACATGTGATCAGCTAAAAATATACATTGATTTTATTTATACAGGGTAATCACTATTTAGCGAATACCGAAAGCCACTCAATTCGTGTACGCTTATCACCGCGACAGCAACGTTTGGGCACAATGTATTATTAGATGGGCAACTTAACAAAAATGATGACTTCAAGACGGCTGCATTGTAGTCCGCTAGAAAGCAGGCAAGCGAAACAATTTCATAAGTGGTCAGTTCTAACAAAAGACGCTTTGATCATGAAGTCTGCGTTTAGATACCTTTAGTAGGAAAATTGTTTATAGTAGTTTAAGTTACACGAATATTTTATGTTTGTTTTGTAAAAGTTTGGTAAAGATTCAAGGTCAGATAAGCAATTGCCATGAAAATAACAATAAAACAGAGACAATTTCGCAACATCGTGGGAAATATGTTGCAGGGAATATAAAAGGGCATCGCCTTCTAATATTCGAACCGGTCTTGAACCTTTCTATTGAAGGATATGATACACCCTGCATCTCACGTCCACATATGGTAGCACTACTCCAATCACTTTATGGGAGATTAGTAAAATATGAATATTTTAATAAATATACGTCACAACAAAATGAAAATTATATCGTACAAACGACTACTTTACAGGTAGTGATTTCCCAATTTTTCTTCAAATTCATGCGATATTAACGAAGTCGTGACATTTTGTTCTTATCGTGGAATTTCCACTTTTCATCGCTATATTGCAAGTCTCTTAAACTCTTATTTTAGCGCAAAAATAAAATGTCTTATCATGCGAACTTAATTTTTGATTGTATTTTTCTGTCAAAGAATAAGGATACAAAAAGCACATCCGAGGTGGGAAGCCTCAAATAAATGAATTATTTAGCGACATATCCACTTTTTTAAAAATAACTTAAATCAACATTTTGCCTCCCGGAGAAGTCGTTTGTTTGATCTCAAAACGGAGTTATAGCTTTAGAAATATCAACTATGTTCTCCACGAGGCATGCTTTGAAGTAAATAGCTCTCATCTCTCATAAACTCCTCTTTTAAATAATGACCAGATATATACAATGGGAGTAAGGTGTTGAATACACAGTGGCCTCATCATGAGGGGTTTCCAAAGAACCCGTAGATGTAAGGAAGGCTGCAGTCGCCCTAATAGAATGAGATGGTGCATTGTCATGCATAAAGTCATCTGAAATCGACGTGACAATGGCAGGTTATCTAGCCATGATGATAATTATTTATCAAAAAAGACGTCTATACATTGCTGGTAGGTTTTACACCCTCTGGAAGTCAGAATGGTCCAACAAACTTATCCCTAACAATTCCCGCTCAAAACATGATGACTGAACCTCCTCCAAGAGGTTGGAGTTTTATTCAAGTTACGAACTTAGATCTATCCATCAGGACAGTCAAGTATAGTACGTATCTTATCTGTAAATAGGACATGTTGGAGATCAATTTTCATGTAATTCTGTGTCCAACAATTCGTTTTTCCCTATCTTGTTTCTCAACGAAGGACTCGAAATAGTTTTGCTATTGCTTGCCATCTCATTCAGCACATATCGGGCTTGTCTGGATGTTGGAGCGCTTTCAGCTCTTGCAAAATTGGGAGCACTGGTGTTCTTTGGTTTTCTGTTGATTTCTGTATGGATTTTCTGAATTTCTCGATGTGGAATGTATCTCCTGGTTACGTTATCCTTTCTGAATTTGATGCTGGGGTTGTTCACGAATGAAGCCAATATTATTGGATCTTTTTTCCGCTCTATAGCAAAATCTTTGATGAACAATCCTTTCCTTTTCGATACGCGTTAATCGCCTTTTTTTGGCATTTAAAAAACACTTCAATAAAACGATGGGCAGAATAAATTACTTGCTAATACATAAAATATTATAAGTTGGTGAATATTTCCTGGATTGGAATAAACTTTTGGGAAAAAATCTTACCTCGAAACCGTCATTTGATTATGCAAGTTTCATTTTTGCATAGCATATATTTAGTGAATTATTTATATTTTACTAATATGCAATAAAACGAATGCCAAGGTTCATATATGTAGAGAATGTTCAAAAAGTGACTGAAGATTTTTGGACTTTAATAGATTTTTGAGGACATCTTTTTGTCATTTTTACACAATATTATAGAAATATTGAAATTTTAATAAATGCAGAATTCAAACAAGCTTTTTTTTATCAAAACACATGTCTGTTTTTCATTTTCAGCTCCGCATATATATGCTCTTACAAAAACATTATTCATGACAGATTGCAGAATCTCTGGATTGCAATATTACTTATTTCGTTTCTGATATTGTTCTTCAATTTTGCATTGTTTGGAGTTTGTAAACATAGAGACTTTCTTTAAGATATTTCCACAAGAAAAGTTAGGTCTAGTCACATCTGGGGAATGTGATGGCAATTTGACATTCCATAGCGAAAGATAAAATGCGAAGCTGAAAATGGGCCAATAAGTATACTAAATAATTGGTATCTGATACGAATTCTGAAACTATATTTACAATCCAGATTATTTACATCGTAATAGTAAAACATATAATATACATTGGCTGAACCTATTATTTTCCAGTTGTCTATTAGTCTTTACGGATATTAGGTTTTGTTCAGTTGAAATGGATAATATTTCGCGTTATTATTTGCATGTACAATTCAATGTTTTAGAACGTTGGTATACCACTTTTTATTATATAAACATAACTTTCTAATAACACGTTTCTATTAGGGTTAAACATCGTGAATTGTAAGGCATAGAATAAAATTAACTTTAGCTGCTTAATATATTTAAAATTTTATATTATTTTACAAAACTACTTTATAAGTTAATATTTTTGCAGTAATGGCCTTAATCTTTCTTTTATAGTCAAATTCTCTGTAGTGGTTATCCCGCATGACATATCAAATCCACATACTATGAATATATTTTCTTGACAACAGAAAAGTTTTTACCTCTATAATAAAAAAAATTAATTATGTAATTAAAAAAAATTATACTCTACAACATGTAGGAAACCAATGTAACGGGGTTGGAGTCGTCTGGTTAATAAAAATAAACAGAAGCGTTAAACCGAAAGAAACAGACGACAAGACTTCATATCAGCTATGCTAAATATAAACTCCTAACAGAAATGTGTTAAAATGACACAATTCCAACTAGAGTATGGTAAACACGGTTCAAACTGATAACCTATTTTAAGTATAGTAAATTTGTTCAATCCTATTCATAATTCCAATGCCACTATCGTCTCCTGTTGGTATATACAACCATTAGAGTGGTTTCGGATGCAGAGGAAACCTTGCTTACCTAGTCTTTAATATAAACGCTAGATTCGGTGTAAAATATAAGCTAGTCCACAGATAAACGAGAAGAGGAAAAACAGACGTTGCTCTTCTCCAAAAATTTACGAATTTTCTATTTACTTGTCTTGAAATTGGTACATTTTTTTGGACAGAATCTCTGGTTTAATGTAAAACAAGTAAGCTGCTTATAGAAGTACGTTTAATGTGATAGGGAAAATATTTACCTAAATATAGAAGTATTTATTTTTTAAAAAACAAGAAAAAATTTACGAAATTGCTTACCAGACCAGACTCCTAGTGCACAACCTCATACATATCAGGTCTTTAAAATGTAGATTAATTCATCTTAGCACGTAACATGTAGTAATAATTCAACAGCACCAGCAATAAAGTTGATATTCGATGTACTGGTATCATAACTTTTGTAATAAACGATATTTTATTCCTGGTAATATTAAACGTATGAAACCTTACTGATTATAAATTCGGAACCGTCCTTAAGAAATGAATACATTATATGATTTCGTAATATTATAGCTAAGTCCGGTCAGACAAGTGACGACTTGAAGTATCGCAGTTGATCTGAAAGGCTCCAGGCGGGTTTCATAGATTCAGTAGTCCAACAAACGCCGAAGCAATTGAAGATAACAATTCGATATCAACTTTATCTATAACAGTCAAACTTTGAAATCTTAGAACTATTTCATTTTCTTTCTACACAAAGTAGAGTTCGTATTAGCCTATATTTAAATGAATAAAATATACTAGCTGGATATTCTTCCACTGTAATATGAATTATTTGATAAGGTTAACTATAAATGCAAGATCATGGAACATCAAAATATAAAATGTTATAAATTTATAGATAAGATTAAACACTTTTCCCTTGTTCACTTCTGCGAATTGTAGTAAAATACCTGTTATATTTTTTCAATAATATATTGCGACTATTTTGGACACAGTTTGCGTCTAGTTAAAAGTGGAGATGAGCATAACGTTTAACAACGTAATAAAAATCATGTTAATCGACAATACATACAGATCTCTCTCAAATAACGGGATGAATTGTGCAATACTGGAAAGCTTAAAAACGATATAATTCAATAACTTGACTGTTATTTCTTCTGCCCGGCATACCAATAATTTCCTGGGTAAGGTTGACACTGATGTCCAAACTTCCAACTTCCAAACTTCTGTATACGCAACGCACCTTCTCTCAACTCCAAACGAACTTCTGCTAATTCAACTTATTTCTTCGAAATCCAACTTGAAAATAAACGTCCCTATAAAAAAATCAACCCTCTTTTATCTCCAACCAGGAGCATCTCATTTGCATATCGGGTAGCCACATTGCAGGCATATAAAGAGATAAGGGAGCTATTTTTGTTTCTTTCTTCTTCAGTCATTTTATTCCACGACCGACCCGTTGAATTATGCACACGTGCTAGTTAGGTAAGTCCCACGTTTCCCTACAAATGACATGCTAAGAACACCTAGATCGCGCCTTGCTACAAAAAATCATATATTCGCTCCTCAAAATAATTACGAGTACACGTAAAGCATATTACGCCTCGATACGTATGTTATATAGTTCATTATTACTTTTTTTGTTGTTGGTGTTAGTGTTCATGTTGTTAGGAAGTCTTATTAAAAGTGAGTCTTAGAGAGTCTTATTAAGAGAGATGTTGCGTTCTGTGTTCGTGTTATGAAGATATTCATATATATAAAATGTTCATACTTAGAAGTGTAGTACAAGTGAGGAGACAGTGTTGAGACAGTCTTAGTGTTCACATTGTAGATATAAGATGTAGAGACATTGTGTATGTGAAGACATCTTAAAACACAGGATATATAAGACATATAATGACAATTTCACTTTACCTTTTGGTAAAATTACAACACAAAGATGACGTTTATAAAACCACATGACGCGTTTATTTCCATGGACTGGTCGGTGGTTTTCTTAGTCAAGAATTCAAAGTTTTACATTCTATGTTTCAAAGGTGACCGTCTCGCTTCCATACATTCGACTGTCCATCTCTCGAGTCCATACTGTCGTCTCTCGTCCTCAGACTCTCTCTGCTTAACTCTAAAGTTTCTAACTATATCGAGAACTTCCTATTTTCCATGACGTCATACACATGTTAAAACATGTGTCTTCTATCACGTGTTCTGGAAATGCGTGTCCAATACATTTTCCTTTGTTTACAAAAGGAATTTTAACCTATATTTCCAGTAACCTATATTTCCAATATGCTAAAAACATGTTTATTAAAGTATCTTATAGTTGCATTCTTCAATTCAATTTCATAACAGAATTGACAAATGCACATTCCTTTTCTTAAAACTATTTTATCTCTAAGCTAAACAATGGTTTGTTTTTACGACGTTCGAATTTCGTCTATTCTATTTCATTGTCATTTTAACTAAATTTCTCTATTTTTGTACTTACATGAAAAAGGAACAGCCCTTATCGTGTAAACCGTAAAGAACATCTAAACATATTCATTGCGTGCTCATTTTTTAAAACTGATTTCCTTACTGACTGATTCTACTAGTGTAATTTTTCATTTGGCTTTAATGAACATCTGATAGCATGTGCGTTACTTTGATGCAACAAATGTTTCATACGCAGTACAATTTTTAAACGCTGGGACAACAATAGGTGTTCTTGCAAAGGTTTTTTTGTGCTCCCAATACCGTCTCAAAAGCATAAAGTATTTGCGGAATGCAAAATTGTCAAACATTCGGTTTATAATTCAAAATGCAGCTAAAACTTATTTCCACTTGATTAACCCCTTTATTTAATAGTTGTACACATCTTATTTAGAATGTGTTCTAATATACATTATAACCAATATTCGATGCATGAACTAAGAGCGTACTTCATTATTATAGATATCAAGATAAGTCGCAAATCAAAGTGCCCTTTTCAACAAGTCCTTATAATACATTTATTACAACGATTACATTCTTGGTATGGGCTTACACACTGGGAAAGAATGCAAGGGAAATGTGTACAGAAATGTGTACGGAAAGACATAAAACGAATATACAGAAGCCATGGTTATATAAAAGATTCGTGATATTTATACTGATCCCTTTAAACGGCATTGTCCGGTAAGAAGATGCCCCCTTCTCGTATAAAACGTTGTGCTGTTGTTGTTGCCAAATCTTCAGCATCTCGTGTTAAGAACTGCTTTCCGAATAGACACCCCCAACTTCCTCATGTTATGCACGGTTTTCGGAATTTACACTCTCAAACTCCTCATGTTAAGAATGGCTATCGGAATAGTAACCCGCAGCATACCCATTTCGGAATAAACTCTTCATTTTGTGAGTGAGGATGGCTATGAAAATATTTGTCACAAATTAAACCTTGATAATCGTTTTCAGGATCCCCAAGCGGGCAGGCTATGAATCAACAAAGAAATTTGGGGGTGGCAGTGTCGGTCGGATATAAGTAGATTTGTTCTTCGACCGTGCGTACTAATCTGGCTGCCAGTGATTTAAAGTGTCCAATGCAGGACTTTGTATCACGAAAACTTATGTAAATGAGATATTCTTAATCCGCATAGTAAAAAACCATGAAAGTCTTCATTTTAAAGTAAAGTGTGTTGCTGGATCTAAGGTAAAAATTTATCTAAAAATAACTATTGAAATGAAACATGCCCTCACTACGGATGTTGTTGTTGGTGGTGTTTTGCCCAACACCCATTCCCTCACGTATGAAACCGCTTTCGGAATAGACAACATTAACCTCCTCAGGTTAAGTATGTTTTTCGAAATAGATACCCCCCAATTCATGTTTAGAATTTTTTCGGAATTATCTGCCGCAATACCCACATGTTAAAACTGTTTTCGGAATAGACCCCCAATATTGTGAGTAGTGAGGTTTGTCAAAACATTTACTCCCAATTTAATCTTGATAATAGACGTCAGGATGCCCACGCGCAGATACTCTGCACAAACAAAGAAAAGTTGTCGTTTTAAAGAAAAGTGTGCTATAATAGGTCTATAATCAAACACCTGTATAAAATATTAGGGTGCCAACTTATTTCAAAGTGGGCGATGGACAAAATTACAACGAAACAATTGTACGTGTAAATATTAATTTTATGTTTCATAGTTTAGTGGGTATGTTTTTCCTTGAGGGAGGTATCTGTGCTATGTAATGTAATGTTGAAAAAATATGAATAAAAAGTAAATGCCCCGTATTATTTTTATTTTACTTTTTACATAGGGACATCAGCATTAATACTATGGGCTTCTGATTTCTGTCCATCAGCCACTACTCTTATGAGCCTATCAGAGACAAATGATGTAATAATTGAGAAAAAATATTTCTAGTTTACCGTAGCTGAAAATCTTGTGAAGTAGGCCTTTATGGCATACCTTATCGAAGGCCTTCGGTATGTCAAGAGCAATTGCTCTAGAAAGGAAGGTTTTGTCGAGAGATTCGTTAATCCATAACTGTCAGCACATCTGCTGTTGATCTAGCAGAACGGAAAATATATTGAATGCCACTAAAAAGGATATTTCTCTTGGGATGGTTGAATACTTCTTTTTTTTAATATGGATTCCAGAAAACTACTCATGAGACACAGGAGACTTATTTGTCTATACTGAGAGGGAGATGACCGATACCTGAATTCTTAAATACAGGGCATACTGATGAGGTTTTCCAGGATGTTTAGAAGCACTTCTCCTTAAGATGACGCTTAAACACTTTTATAAGAATGGGGGCAAGTTCTGGTGTAAACCTTTTCAACACAATAATTGGAATTTCGTCAGGGCCAGTTGCTTTATTGGAAGTTGGCGACCTCACGCACATATATTAAAATACGAAATCTGCATTAATCTAAATATCATATTTAAGCGTATTTTACGATTCCCTGCGGTGATGCCTAGGGCGGTGTGAGGCCTTTAGATTCAGAGAGAAAAATAGGAAATACTTCCTCTAGAGTTGTTGCGATTGTGACAATGCTGCACCTAGTATGAAATAAGGGTTTTTATTTTCGACTAAATGTATCTAAAAAGTCGTTTGAAAGTTATATAATATAGAGGCCAATATATTCGACATAATACATTTTTATGTAGACGATGCTGTTGCTAAACTACGGTATTTTCGTCATTTTTTAATCAATATCTCTGCGTGGTGATAATTGTAGATTAAAAACGCAGGCAAACAGACATTTTCATGCAACCTACATGCGTATGTAATTATATTAACAAAATGTAATTTTTCTGAGTTCCGACTTAGAAAGGCTAAGGGATTTATCCCCTAGGCTTGCACGTCGGCTGCTTCCCATAAAGCGTGTCGCCTGAATCCAGTTGTGTGTAAGCACATTGAATTGTCTAGCAACATTCTGGAATCTCCAATAAAAACGGTTAGAAGCAAAGAAAATACGAGGCAAAAATTCAACATGGTATAGATTATATATATATTTTTTTGTGTGTGTTTTTTTATAAACAAACAATAAACAAAATAATCGAGACTGCACAAAGCGGGGAAGGGCAGAGCGGTAGCTCTAGATATATCTAAGACTTTTGCTGGGTATGGCATGAGGGTCTCCTCAGGAAAATAAGATTCCACGGTATCACTGGTAGAATACTTAACATAATTAAATCCTTCCTAGATAAGAGAAAAATCAAGGTTGTCCTCGACAGCCGTACATCTAAACAATATGACAAAAATGCGGGAGTACCTCAGGGGACTATCCTTAGAGCTCTATTGTTCCTAATATTTATTAATGACCTCCCCGACAAAACTGCCTCTGAGATGCGTGTATATGCTGATGACACCTCACTCTATAACAGGCATAACAGGAAAACAAATGAACACATAACTAAAAAAATGGCAAAAACACTAGAGGATGACCTCCAATCTGTAGTGAAATGGGGACAAAAATGGATGGTCACATTCAATTTTGCCAAGACTAAACTGGTTTCCTTCAATAATTACAAGAAACCTTCTCTGCCACCAACAGCAATGGCCAGTGACTCCCTATATGAGAGTACATCTTTCAAACTGCTTGGCCTAATGTTCACAGGAAACGTGAGTTGGAACACTCACATTGTAAACATTGCCAGGGCCGCTGCGATGAAGGTAGGCTCTATCCCGTGCTAGAAAACTACTGACACCTGAAAGTATCCTGTAACTCTATGACGCCATTATTCGCCCATGTATGGAGTATTGCTATCACATTTGGGCTGGTTGCATCTGCTGCTATTTTCTCGCTCCTAGACAAGGTTCAAAAGAGAGTCGCAAATCTGATAGGCCCCGAACTGGCATCTAAGCTTCAGCCTCTGTCTCATCGACTAAACGTTGCATCCCTCTGCCTGTTCTACAAGTATTTTAATGGTGAATGCTCTGAAGAACTGCATAAACTTGTGCCCCCACGACGTAGCTCAAATCCGACAGGCAGCTAAATCCCACCCCTACGCAGTAGAGATCCCTAGATGTACAATATCTTTTTACTCCAGTAGTTTCTTCCCCAGAACCGACCGATAGACTCTGTAATTCCATTCCAGGTGCCTGCTTCCCCAACTGCACTGACATGCAGAAGTTCAATTGTAAGGTGAAGTTACATTTTGCTGCCCAAATCCCAACATAGTGGCCCAGTAGTTGTAACCCCTTATAGTAGCCCCCTACACAAAATGGCAATGTGCTTTGTTTGGGGTGAAAAAAATGAAAGCAGAAAAAAAAAGCACGATGATAGAGGAATCTCAGATATAAAGAGGGGAATGAATCCCGTGATGAAATCAACACTTACGTAATATACATTTTCACCGATAAAATCCGGAGGATCAATCTATCGGGTTGCTAACAACAAAACCTTTTTTTTGTGTGTGAGACGAAAAGAATTCCACCAACATTTTTCAAACATTCGAACCCCACTTGATAATCAACCAACGAGACGCGCGGGCAAAAACACGTTTTTGTTTTCATGTTAGTTCTATTTCGTTCTTTTTTTTTCTCTTTTTTTCAGAGCCCAGCGAGAAACATCCGTCGCTTCCGGTCGGCATAACAACGCGACCGCATAACATTTTTTTAAGGTTTCATTCGCTTCATCGTGTCTGATTCTATGAGGCAAGACGGGCCGACAAGGAGTCAAGAACAAAACACAACCATCGTTAGCCAAATAGA
>NC_136506.1:100017912-100030412 GCF_053919585.1 Euprymna scolopes
ATATTTATTCTATATATATATTTTCTATATATATATATATATTCTATTTATATATTCTATATATATATTCTCTATATATAAATATTCTGTATATATATATATTCTCTCTCTCTCTATATATATATATTCTATATATATATATATTCTATATATATATATATTCTATATATATATATATATATTCTATATATATATATATATATATTATATATATATATATATTCTATATATATATTCTATATATATATATTCTTTATATATTTATATATATTCTATATATATTTTTATATATTTTTATATATTTATATATATTCTTTATATATTTATATATATTCTATATATATATTTATATATATTCTATATATATTTATATATATTCTATATATATTTATATATATTCTATATATATATTTATATTCTATATATATATAGTATATATATATATAAATATTCTATATATATATATTTATATTCTATATATATATAGAATATATATATATATATATTCTATATATATATTCTATATATATTCTATATATATATATATTCTGAATATATATCTATACTATATATACATATATTCTATATATATATTCTGTATATATATATATATTCTATATATTATATAGATTCTATATATATTATATATATATTCTATATATATTGTATATATATATTCTTTTTATATTATATATACACATTCTGTATATATTATATATATGTTATATATGTATATACATATTATATATTGATATTTTATATTTATATTATATATATATTATATATATCCATAATATATATAGTATATATTATTTATAATATATATATATATATTATATACATATATATATGATTGATATTTATATTATTTATATATTATATATATTATATATATATTATACATATATTACATATTATATATATATATTATATACATATATATATTATATACATTTATATTACTTATATATATAATGTGTATATTATATATATTACATATATTATATATATAATATATATATATTATTTATATATGTTACATATATGGTATATATAATATATATATTATATATTACATATATTATATAATATATGTATATTATATATATATATTATATATATATATATTATATATATACATAATATATACAGTTAATTTTATATATATATTTAATATATATATATATTATTTACATATATATATATATATTATATATATGTATATATATATTATATATATATATAAAATGTATATTGTTTGTATATATTATATATTTATATTATATATATATATATATTATATGTATAATATATATATTTTATATATATACATAATATAAATATAGTATATATTATGTATATATAATATATATATATATATTATATACATATATATATATATTATATATATTATATATATAATATATATATTATATCTATATTACATCTATTATATATAATCTATATCTATTATATACATATACATATTATATACATATATATTATATACATATATATTATATATAATATATATATTGTATATAACATATATTATATATATAATATATATATTATATATATGGCATATTATATAGTATATATATATTATATACATATATATATGATATACATTTATATATTATATATATAATATATATATATATTTTATATATGTATTATATATATTTTATATATATTATATATATTATATATATATTCTATATATATATTATATATATATTTTATATATTTATATTATATATATTTATATTATATATATATATTGTAAATATATTATATATATATTATATATATTATATATATATTTTATATAATATATATTTATTTTATATATATTATATATATTATATATATTATATATATATAGTTTATATATTATATATATATTATATATTATATATATTATATATATAGTTTATATATGATATATATATTATATATATTATATATATTTTATTATATATACATATATATAATGTATATATTATATATATTATATTATATATATTATATATATTATATATATACATATTATATATATTATATATATAGTTTATATATGATATATATATATTATATATATTATATATATTTTATTATATATACATATATATATAATGTATATATTATATATATTATATTATATATATTATATATATTATATATATACATATTATATATTATATATATATATTATATATATATTATATATTATATAGATATATACATATTATATGTATATTATATATTATATATATATATATAATGTACATATTATATATATATAGTATATATTTTATATAAATATTATATATTGTATATATATATTATATATATTGTATATTAAATATCATATAATATATATATTATATATATAATGTATATTGCATATTGTATATATTGTATATTATATAATATATATATAATATATATAATATATTATATATGTTATATATATTATATTATATATATATATTATATATTATATATTATATATATATATTATATATATTATATATATTATATATTCATTATATATATTGTATATATAATATATATTTTATATCTATTATATATAATGTATATATTATATATATATTATATATATTATATATATTTTATTATATATTTTATATATTGTATTGTATATGTTATATATGTATATATTATATATTATATATATTATATATATATCTTATATTTTATATATGTATTATATATATATTATATATGTATTATATATATTATTTATATATATTATATTATATATATTATATATATATATATATTGTATATATATTATATATATATTATATATATTATATTATATATATACTATATAATGTATATATTATATATATTATATTATATTATATTATATATAATGTATATATTATATATATATTTTATTATATATATTATATATATTATATATATTATATATATATTTTTTATATTATATATATTATATATATATATTTTATATTATATATATTATGTATATTGTATATATATATATATATATATATATATATATATATATATATATGTGTATATATATTCATATAAAACAGAGCGATAGAGAGAGATCTGGGATAGAATTTGCAAACTCTGAAGCTAACATTACTAAATACGAAATTGACATAATTAAATGAGCCAGAAGAACTATGATAATATGTATTAGACTAGGAAAAATATAGAATCTAACATTGATGTTACGTAGGTTCCCCCAAACTCTGCACAGGTTACTGATCTGGGTGGACTCTATGTTTTGAAGGTATTGCGGAAAAAAGAACCAAATATAAAGGGAGTTTTTATAGGGATGATGCACTATTTTTTATGGACTTTAGAAGCATAAATTTACAAAGGATTAGTCAAAGGATATACAATTTTTTGAAAGATATTGACTTAACGATAACTAGAAACAAAAATCATAAAGTGGTTAATTTCCTTGATATCACCCTGAATCTCATTAACAACACTTATGATATCATAACCCTAATTAAACTTTATACTATAGTGGTTATAAATATACAACCCAATATCAATGAAAAAAGCAATTATACCTAGTATATCAAAAATAATTTCCAAATTATCCCAAAATGAGATTATTTTTAATAACAACATCTGGATATAAAGACGAAATAAAATATTTTAACAATGTCAATAAACCATCAGCGGAAGGGAACATATCAAAACATTACCGTCACATGTTATTTCATAGAATATGGCAATGAGCAACTCCAACTATATAAATAGTAGGAAAAATAGTAATGCTAATAAAAGTAATGTTGTAGATAATATTATATATCAAGTTAGCAAACTAATACAATTAAAAAGAAAAATACACGTAGAAGTTGTGTTTGATTCAATCCTCGTTACAGTTCACACATAAAAAAATGTATATGTATGTATATGTTTATATATGTATGTGTACGTGCATGTATATGTATGTGTGTATTTGTATGCATCTGTATGTATGTGTTTGAACGTGTGTATATATATATATATGTGTGTGTGTGGCTACCTTAATAACATGATTTTAAGTATTTTCCACATAAAGATAAATAATGTATATAAATATAATAAGTTAATGAAAATAAACAAAATAAATATAACTTTACAGACTTGTTGTATAGCCCTAACACATTTAGATAATGATAGCGTATAGATGACAAAATATATTTAAATGAATATTTAATATGAAAAATGAAGGTAAGAATGTTAATATATTACACATAATATATTATTTTAATGGGGAGTGATAAAATAAATAAATAAAAATAGATAAATAAAATAAAAAAGAGAGTAAATCTATATTATACAATTAGGAGTGGAGAAAACATTAAATATTAAGTTAGTATAGGAATAGAAATGGATGATGTTATTACTGCTTCGATTAATTGTAATATTTATCGATGGTAAATTTGAGTTGGTAAAGTAAGTTAGTTTTTGGATTAAGGAAATCAATATATAAATACATGGCAAATTAAAAATGTGTTTATAGTAGTCAGTCTCGAAATATTCATCTAAAAATAAAATATATATGATGCAACATGTGAGATAAAATTGATTGGTTTGTGATTTAAAATGCATAAGACAAATGCTTAATTGTTAAAATGATTGAAAAAATCAATGTTATAGTTATAAGATATATCTATTGTAAATCTACTAAGACAAACAATATATTTTTAATATATGTACTCATTAAATTAACATTTATAACTTCATTTCGGAAATATTAGTTAAATTTAATTACAAAATTAAATAAATAAATAAAAGATAAACAAATAAAAATAGGATGTAATTACATTACATAATAGAAGGGTTTTGAAGTATAAGGAACACCTGGGTTGGATTTTGTCTATAATTTTAAAAATCAGATTTTGCATGTAAAAGTATTTAATGAAACCACAAGTGTCACAGATCTTACTCGGTAAAAAAAAAATGGTGAGATAAGGGGTATAGGAGGTAAAAGAAAAAATGATAAAAAGATTTCACATGAATTGACGTCCGGTGAAGGGTAACAAATCCAAGAATTGTAAAATCCAAACACGGTCGAAATAAAACTTCCAATCCAACTATTCTGGGTTTTTTTACCCTTCACCGGACTATCCATTCATGTGAAATCTTTTTATCATTTTTAATTTTACCTCGTATTCCCCTTACCTCGCCATTCTTTACCAAGTAAGATCTGTGACTTACTTGTGGTTTCATTTAATACTTTTACATGCAAAATCCGATCCCGCATTTTGCTAATTCCTGCCCTCTGATGAGAATGAGATTATTTCTTCGAAACTCCGCGGATTAAGGACTATCCACTTATCTTGTGCTTCCTTTTTAAAATTAAATATGTTTAAAAATCTTTTGCAAGATGTTGTTTAACATGTTTTATGAAACATTTCTTCATATTATAAGCTCTATTTCCTTTTCGGTTTTATTGAGCTTTCACATCTGGTTGAGATTACTTTACTTATAAATATTAACTCTTTAATATTTATAATATGTTTTAAGTTTACCATTTAGATTACCTTGGTAAACTTATTGTAATTTTTATTTCTTATATATTAGGTTGTCCGGAAAATAATTTCCGATTTTAGAGAAAAAGGATTTATTAATCAAATAGGTGACACTAGACATTGAAATTAGTCAAAATATGATCCTTGAAATCCATGCATTTTTGCCATCTATCAACTAGATCATTTATGCCTCGTTGATAAATATTCTTTGGCTTAGATGCTAAGAAATCTTTGAAAAAAAGATCCAACCTCTGCATTAGATCTGAAAGTTTTGTTGCTTAAAAAAGCGGCTAAATGCTTGATAAAATGGAAGTCTGTGGGTGACAGATCTGGAGAATAAGAAGGATGTGGTAAAGTTTCGTATCCCAAGTCTGTGAGTTTCTGCAGTGTCATTCTCGCAACATGAGGCCGCGCATTATCGTGGAGCAGGATTGGACCACGCCTATTCACTAACGCGGGTCTCAATTTTTGTAAATGATGATGCATTTCTTCGTGTTGATTGCAGTAAACCTCTGCCGTGATGCTCTGATTAGCATCCAGAAAGCTGTAATGAATAACCCCAATTGCACACCACCAAACAGTCAGCATAATCTTCTGTTTGTGAAGCTTTGGTTTTGGAAAATGTTTTGGGTGGTTCATCACAATCAAGCCATTGACCTGATCGTTTCCGATTATCATAAAGGATCCACTTTTCGTCACAGGTGACTATTCGGTCAAGAAATGGATCATTAATGTTTCGCAAAAAGAGTATTGAACACACTCCAAAACGTCGAGCTTGTTGATTTTCATTGAGCTCATGTGGGACCCATTTGTCGAGCCTTTTCGCCTTGCTAATTTGCTTCAGATGGTCCGACACTGTTTAACTGCTGACACCAAGTTCCCGAGACATTTCCCTGACACTTTGCCGTTGATTTTGCTCAAACATGGCTCTCAAATTTTCATTGTCGAGATTAGATAGCCGTCCTTTACCTTCTTCATCTTTAAGGCTCTCATCACCACTACGAAATTTATGAAACCACCTTCGTACTGTTCTATCACTTGTGATGCCTTCTCCCCATGCCCTATTGATATTTGCAGTTGTTTGAGAAGCATTGTTACCAAGCTTAAACTCATGCAGGAAAAGTAATCGTAAGTCTTCTTTTCTCATATTCCAAATTATGGGCTCATTCGCTCATAAAACGTTTTCTGAAAGAAAAAAGTAATACATTATTAAATAGCACATATAAATCAATAATCATGTTGATGTTTACCTGAAATATAATACAAATCCTATGATAAAATCCAATTTCAAAACAGACTTCCTGAATGGCCATTATTTTCCAAACAACCTTATATATATATATATATATATATATATATATATATATATGTGTGTATATATATCTACGTATATATATATGTACCTGCGTATATTTGCGAATGCACACAACAAGGTAATATAAAGCGTAGATCCACTGTTTTATTTATGCGTTTATTATAAAATAATAGGGTATATCTTTCTATGTGCATATTTAAATATTTCAGAAATGTATAAGATCTTTATAGAAGCAATCCGTTTAAATACGATATAAAGTAAAATGTTCTTCAGTCAATATGACAGATGTTTTGCATATAATAATTCATCACGATTGAATATGTTCTCTATTCGATTCTTAATAATCAAATTTACTTAAGATATGCATATTTTATTTAGTAATGCATTGTCTATTTTATTTGATTATTATGTTTATCTTGTTTACTCCTGTGCTTCGAATTACGGCAGTGCGTATCAACCATTCCATTTTACGTTCACATAAGTTATAATATCTCCACTTTCTTAACCTACTGCTCTTCGTAATCACGACTATACATGTTCGTACCAAAATATGTCTATTGCAAAAATGTTATCGTCTGTCCGTAATTTTCCATGCGCGGCTTGCGTACTCAAGTTAGATGGCGTTGCACTTCTGATTTTACTACGTTTAATGCACGGAATAATAGACACGTGGATTTTTTTTAGAGTGTAGTTGCGTTTTTCTCTGCTTCACACATCGCTAATTCCACTTGCATTTTTGTTATATCTTCTTTCATGCTCTCCCAAACTCTAGGACAAAAAATGTCATATGAATTATCGTTACCCGAAAACACATCAGACTCCCTTTGAATTCAACATCAGATAAGCGTTATCGCGTCACAACTATCGCTAGCGTTCACTTTAACGCGTGCAGTTATATGGTAATACAATCGTACTACAAATCCAGTTATTGTTTAAATGACGGCCACAAATCCAGTTATGGTATAAATGACGGCCACAAATCCAGCCATGGTATAAATGACAGTCACAAATCCAGCCATGGTATAAATGACGACCACAAATCCAGTTATGGTATAAATGACGGCCACAAATCCAGCCATGGTGTAAATGACGGCCACAAATCCAGTTATGGTATAAATGACGGCCACAAATCAGCTTATGGTATAAATGACGGCCAAAAATCCAGTTATAGTATAAATGACGGTCACCCGCATATTTGAAACAAATCTACTGTGACTCATGCCTCTTTTACGGACACCTAACATTCTGCATCCTTGGTCATTTTGTAACTCAATTATTTTCAAGCAAAAGCAAAACAGTCCCGTTACCCAAATCTATGTCTATATACTAGCTGAAAGCACCAGTCTGCTGCGTACGTAACCTATTATATACAATGAACCGTTGTTAATCTAATAAAAATGCCCGTTGAATAAAAGGAGAACATATAAATAGAATAATTACAAAGGAAACCGAATAAATTTAATAAACTGAATATTGAAGTTAGTTATTCGTTTTCTTAATAGTAATGTTAGAATTTTTTTAACAGTATAAAAGTGAAATTGTATGTGTGTGTGTGTTTGTGTGTAAACATACACAACACTACAAAACTAATCAGTCAATTTTCAATCTAAAGACTCGAGATTTGACATAAGGGGTATTGAAATTTGGAAAAATATTTTAAATGGGTTTTTGGTCCGAATTTTTTAACTAAGTTGCTGGAATCCATATTAAATAGAGAAATAGTCAATCACCCCAGTAGGAATAACCTTATTAGTGACACATAATATGGTTTCCGCTCTGCAAGATATACCGCAGATGTGCTGACGGTTATATCCCACAGGATTAGTGAATCCTTTGACAAATACTTCCTTTCTAGGGCAACTGCTCTTGACATATCAAAGGCCTTCGATAAAGTATGGCATAAGTATCTACTTCACAAGATTTCCAGCTACGGTATAACTGGAAATGTTTTCTCAATCATTAAATCATTTCTCTCCGATAGGCTCATAAGAGTAGTGGTAGATGGACAAAAATCCGAGGCCTGCAATATAAATGCTGGAGTCCCTCAGGGGTCAATCCTGGGCCAAACTCTCTTCCTGATCTACATCAATGACATCCCTAAACACATACTTAAATCTTCGTTGACATCTATGCTGATGACACTACCATCTATGGCAACACATAAAAGGCTGTAAATGACAAAGTTCTCTCTGATTCTCTCTCCTCTGATCTCGAGCGCGTGGTTCAGTGGGGGAAGATGTGACTGGTTACCTTTAATGCATCTAAAACCAAACTCCTATCCTTACAACATCAACGCTCTGATCCCCATCTGGCATCAATTGTGATGGATGGCTCTCGTCTTGGTGAGGCCCCGTGTTTTGACAAGCTTCTGGGTTTGACCTTTACTCCTGATCTGAAATGGAACACGTACATCAAGTCTGTTGCCAAGGTCGCTGGAAAGATGGTGGGATCCTTCTACCGCTCCAGAAGATATCTCACTACTGATGCAATTATCTTTCTATATAAAAGCCAAGTACGTCCAAGGATGGAATACTGTTGCCATATCTGGGCAGGAGCTGCTAAAAACAGCCTATCCTGCCTTGACAGAGTACAAAATAGACTTCGTGGCTTAGTGGGGGATGCCCTTTTCTCTACCCTGCAACCTCTCTCCCACAGAAGAGACGTTGCGAGCCTATCCTTGTTTTATCGTTATTTCCCTGGCAGGTGCTCGTCTGAACTCTAATCTCTGGTCCCCCCTCACCAATCTTTCACGAAAAACACCCGTCTAGCTGAATCCACTGTGAAAAATTTCCCCCACTCTATATCTGTTCCTTAATCAAAACGCGGATTCCATGAACAAAGCTTCTTTCTAAGAAATGCACGCCTGTGGAACCCTGTTCCGTCTGACTGCTTCCCTCCGGACTACAACTTGGATGTATTCAAGTCCAATGTAAACAGATTCCTAATGAACGGCCCCCTTATTAAACACTTCTTCAAATCTCCTCACTAACGTAATGTACTTGCAATAACCCTTATCCCTGAGTGGCTTCCGGGCCTTGATAAGTGGTGATCACGGTGTAAAAAAAAAAAACTTAGGCCGTCAAAGTTAAATGATTTGTCCTTTGCAAACGCTACCAAACTCCTTCGCCAATTTTGGGGTTTAACAGATTAAATGTTAGTTGTAGGTTACTTGGACAGAGATCAAACCTTTTAATTATTTATACAAAGGACGAAATAGAAGTACTAAAACTAGACTTCAAATTCTGCCCAACTCCCAAAAGTAACATAGCAGAGTTAAAGACCTCAAAGAATTCGAACGCAAATTTAGACTCATAGATATACTTAATGACAGTGATAACACAACAGACGACTCTCTAGCGAAAAACAGATCAACATATTTCCCCAACAAACATAATACAAAAGCACTAAATACCTTCTTTGAAACACTCTGGAACCTCAACCCCCAACAAAAAGAAAACCCCACCAGTAATCTAACAGGAAAACAAAATCAAGCACTTAAAAAAATCCGACACAATACGAAGTTAGTTATAAAGGAAGCAGACAAAGGTAGTGCAGTGGTTATCATGAATAATAATTTCTAAAAAACAAAAATTTTTGAATCACTATTGAACGAAAATTATTACAAACCAATTAGCTCTAACATTGATGAAACAACCATATTTAAAATAACAAAACTCTGCACAACATACAATAGTACATTAACTAAAAAAGAAAAAGACTTCCTTATAAACTTCACAACAAAAACACACATCTTCTATGGGGTACGTGAAATACACAAATCTAACCAGGTAAGTACATGCCATCAACATATAACAGGCAGAGTACATAAGCACCCTTACCCCCAACGACCTTACATTCAGACCCATAGTAGCAGGACCATCATGCCCAACAAGCAGACTTAGCAACCTAATGGAGTACAGCACTTCACCAATCTAGTCAGAAGTTTTGTAAGATATGACACACACTTCCTTAGCTCCCTACCACAAACAGTAGACGATGGAATAATACTAGCCACATTCGATGTAAGCAGCCTATATAGCAATACCCCACACAACCTAGGAAAAGAAGCTATCTCATATTGGATTGACAACATACAAAGACTTTACACTCCAGATTCAATAAACAATTCGTGATTGAGAACATTGACCTAATCCTCAATAACAACTCCTTCTAATTCAATAATACACACTACATCCAAATACTACGCACATCAATGGGTACTAAAATGGCACCAACATATGACACCTTACACTAGCTTTCCTAGAAGAGACCCTTTATGAAACGATAGAGCAAAAGTACGGGCACAATATGAAAAAAAAAAACTTTTCATAAAATCTTGGAAAATATACCTAGACGGCTGTTTTATCCTCTGGAGAACCACATGGGGGATATCAGAGAACTCCACACTTAGCTAAAAAATCTACACCCAAAAAATAAACTTCACACTAGAACAAAGCCCCACAGAACTAGCTTTCCTCGACATCCTAGTAACAATATAAAAGCAACAACATTATCACAGACATCTACCACAAACTCACATGCACTCAACAATACCTCTACTTCAAAAGCTACCATCCTAAAAACTGTCTAAAATCAATACCCTACTCCCTAGCACATAGTATGCACCATAGTAACAGAAAGACACCTCCGTTCGACTAGACTTCATGAACTACAAATGACACTGCGGAAAAGAGGATATCCGCTTCCACTAATACAGAAAGGTATTGAACTGGCTGAAAAAATTCCAATAGACCAACTAAGAATTAAATAAAACGCAACAAAGAACATTTTTACCATACGTCTCCACACACACAAACAACCCAGAATTATTTACACAGATAAAAAAAACCTTATCCCTCTCAATCAGAACGACACACTAAACAACATACTTAAAACAACAAAAATAAAAAATAAAAAGCAAACGCCAACCCAAAAACTTAAAACACATCCTAACTTCCTCAAAACTCGTTCCAAACACTACAAAAGGGGTTACAAAATGCAACAAACCGCAATGTGGAGTATGTGACATAATAATAAAAGGTAACACATACACATTAAAAACCCAACACAAAAATTCAAACTAAAAAAGGATCTAAATTGCACCTCCAGAAATGTAGTATATGCACTAAGATGCACAGCATGCAACAAATCCTATATAGGCGCCACCAAAAATTTCAGCAATAGAGTGGCCTTAAATAAGAGCAACATCAATATTGCAGATAACAGACACCTCTATGTTTCAAAATACGTACACACATACAGTGGAAACAGCTTAAAAATAATGCCAATCTTCCAAACAGAGAATTATTTTTATTTACTTACACACGAAAAAAATGCATAACAAGATTCACCCCTGAACTAAACAGAGCTTAATATCAACACACAAAAACATGAAATGCAAGGCACACTCGCACGCACATCCATATGCATATATACACCCACACATAAATCAGAACCGACACATTAAACCACAGCCACACGCGCGCATACAACCACACACAGACATAACACCCCTATCTCTAATACAACACACTGAACAATACCAGCCCTCCTAAAACCTCGTACCAACACCACTAGGAAACACCTAAAACCATAGTATAATATCTGTTCCAACACCTCGCTCCCCCTCAGTCAGTGGAGGAGAA
>NC_136506.1:100035412-100037912 GCF_053919585.1 Euprymna scolopes
GTTGATGCAACAATATCGAATTAAACTCCATGGGCAATTATTTGATTATATGAACAAAGTTGAAACATCACATAATTAAAAACCCCGAAAAATGGTTATTATTGAACAAAATCAATATTGTCTTAGTTGGTATTTTCACTCATATTAAAGCACTAATACAAACTGATCTTTAGAAAATTTGCTGAAATTTCTCATTCACATGCCGAGAAAAATAAATTACATCTTCTATATATATTTCTAGTTGATCCCGGCTATACTTTTCTTCAAGGTGTTATATCTTAACACAACAAATTTGCACATTGTCATTCTGAATAAATGCAGAACTAAACTACCGTTTAACGTATCAGCAGTGTTCTATATTATAATTAGTTTACAAAGCTACAAGATCCCATGACTTTTCGAAAGTAATTTGCCATTTTTATCAAAGAGAAGTTCATGTAGGATCGAAGTATTTAAAATGTAATAGAAATACCTAATTTGTTATTGATTTAAAAGTCAATTTGTAAGGATTTGAGATTTTATATTTTAAACATCTGATTAACAATTTAAACCGTGGCTGTGTTCCGCGATTTGGCTAATGTTAAATATAGGGAACGTAACTGCAAACAAAACTTACCCTATGCTTCTATGAATAGGAGTTACATAATTATTCATTGTTTACGTTTACATGTTGATTACATCTAAAAAATAATAAGCTAATGTTCGTCTCTATAAGGACAAACATACGTATTTACGTGTTTAAAAATACAGTGAAAAGGTTGAGAGAACTTTTAAAATATTTGGAAAAATAGTTATCTATTTTCTTATACTGATCTAACCGATATTAGTGAATTAATTCTTTGGATACGGAATTTAATACCCTCCATACATACATAAACACACACACACACACACACACACACACATATATATATATATATATATATATATATATATATATTTAAATGTTTTTTGCGGCGTACAACATTTTATTATGGCTATGTAAAGACTACATTTAAACTTCTTTGAAAACAAGATTGTGAAATTAAAAAATAAAAATTAATATATCAGCAGACCGGTTTATATATAAAGTAGGAGGAGGGATGAATTAATTAAATAATTAATAATAAATTTAAATGTAGCTGCGGTGTGCGCTACGTCGGGCGGACATCTCAAAGATTAGATAATAGGGTAAAACAACATATTCCATCCAAAATTCGAAATGGAAACTATCTACCTTCGGACGTTTTGAACAATACCCATAGCTCATCTATAGGATAGCACCTTATAAATAGCCGTATTTGCGCTTTGAATTTTAGTGCGGACTTTTTTTCTATCCTTAGTAAGTCGCACATTCTTTACCATCTTAAAATTCCAGGAATTATATATATATATATATATATATATATATATATATATATATATATTAAGACTCTGAGACCTTCTCTTTGCAAACAGAAAGAGAATCTCTTAGGGCTTAATCTAGTTTCTATTTAATAATTAATTCATCCCCCCTCTTTTTTATATGCATATATCCCCCCTATTTTTCATCTCCGATTCATTGTTCCCCCCTTTTCTTTTTAAAACGTAATTAAGCTCGATTTTACCTCTGTTGAGCGAGGTTCGAAACAGGTCAGCTGACACATTCATTTTTATTTTTTAATTTCGCAGTCTTAAATAAATAATGTTTTCGAACAAGTTTAAATTTAGTCTTTACATAGCCATAATATATATATATATATATATATATATATATATATATATACATGTTTTATAAAAAATTATTAATAATAGCAAACAAAATAAAGCAATTTACTGTATGTAAATACGGCGCGTCAAAAATGTAAACCCAAAAGGCAATGATTTTCTCCGAACTACATATCACGATAAGAGTAAAATTGCTTCCTGATACTCGACATTTACACATTTTTCCGCAAGATAATAAAATATATATGTTCATACGTACACAAAAGTATCCATTACCTGTAAATGTGCTCTAAAAATCTTTCCTTATGGATAGAAAACATTTTTGCAAGTGTTTATTGTTATTGTTGACCTATTGAATAAATAATGTTCAATTCGATGATAATATTGTCAAGTCGAGAAAATTAATTCTTCTCAGAGTTATAATGATATTATTATTTTATTTATGATACCCAATAAAATGCATGCACTCTCCAATTCATCTCAACTTGCTACGCTATACATGTTTCAAAGAGACGCTTAGGAATTAAGAATGACGCATCCACCAGGATGGATCACTTCCCCACTATCATTATGACGTAAGAGCTTGATAGTCAACTGCAAAACAGATTGTTAGGACAGAGAGGAATTATCGAGTTCTGTCCACGCTCACCAAACCCGACCCCCTCCAATGGATCTTTATCTTTTTTTTTTGGGGGGGTGTATTTTAAACACAGTGTTCGTACCACAAAACAAGCTACAATGAATAAGTTAAAAGCAGCCATTGTCAACATACCAGTTGAAATGATTAAGAACGTTTTTGATTCAATCAGTGAGT
>NC_136506.1:100045412-100050412 GCF_053919585.1 Euprymna scolopes
CAACATTAGAAGTATCCTAAGTAACAATACTAAAACTTCGATACCTTAACAACTGCACACGACGACTAAAATTACTAAAAACCGTGTTATCAAAAAACTACACGCCCCTTTTTACCGGATTTCATTTAACACCGGGACAAATATATTAACCGTATTTAATAACTAACAGGAAACCAAATAAATAAACTACAAACTAAGAAAATCGAAATGAAGAATTAAATAATTCGCCCCTAAGCTTCCTGCGCCCATTTTTATAAGAAATAAAAAAAAATAGAATAAATAAAAATAATGTGTATGAAATAGAAAAAATTACTTTCATTTTTTTTATCTATAGTGAAAATAATAATAAAAAAAAGAAGTATCCGTTTTATAAGGTTTAATAGGCTCCAATTACATTTCCTATCACGTAAGATATTTCGCTTTGCTGTTCGAAACCCTGGGTTACCAGACTGAAAACTGAAGTTCAAACTGGCTAATGCAAATTCTTGCACACAAGAAAACAGCGATATCTATTTGAATTATTCTTTTTCACCATTCCTCCCGTACATTCATTGTATTATTATTTCACTGTCTATTTTTTCTTTGTCATCGTAACATTCTGGACATTATTCATAAGGCGATATGATTATGATGTACTACAATAACGCATGCATATCTTAGCGTTATCATCCCATGGAGACCGCTTCTTCTTTATTCTTCGCACAGAAAGACATACGCGTCATAAGATTTTTCCTATTCAATCGAGGGTTATTGATTCTGTTTATTTTATTATTTGGCTGCTATTTTAATTTATTATTTCCAGTAAAGGTAAAGATGTCCGGCATGGAGAGTCGGGTCTCGTTATTGAGCTGTTGTTAGTCGAGTTTCTGTTCTGAAGTAAATATAATTCGCCCGGCGTCATTTTTGCGATTCCCTCCCGATACGCTTTTCTTGGACAAAGAATGGCTTGAATAGAAAGTATAACTCCCGCTATGAATATTAAAATGAAATCGATATCTATTCGAATTGTTCCTATTAGTTACTAGCTGTACTATCCGAATTTATCCTAAAGTACTGACAAGCAGTCCATAACATATTTAAGCTACTTTTAAAAAAATGTGCTTCTCTAATAAATGCATATTAAGTACCTACAGACGCGAGTGTTTCATCCTTTTGGGGATTTTCAGTGCAGGGTATAACGATTAACACCAGCCGACAGATTCGAACAAGGCAACACGAGCCATCTCTGGCACGATTATCAAAGACCGTATCCATTCGGCTACCATTAACCGCGTGAAATAACGTTGGATTTAAATTAATTTTAAATGTTCTTTATGTCAGTCAGACAGTGATCTGTTATACAATGATCTATGCATAAGAGCTAAATTGACCGACTTAATTCAAGTTTCTTAAAGGGGCTGTCATATATATATATATATATATATATATATATATATGATGATTGCAACGTCTTGTCAGACGAGTGCCACTCTCTCAGACATTTAAAATCCATGAGCCCAAATGCCTGAGGGAGTATCTATACAAAGATGATGTTACAGAGTCTTAGCTTTGTACGACAGCTAAGTCTCTCTCTCGGTTTAAAATGTTGAGATCCAGCAACAAACAAGAGCAAGATAGCCAGCAACAAATTAAACTGCAGACAAGCTTAATGCGGGTACTAGTCTCCCGCTTTATGTTTTTTTTAATCAGATATTTGCTTCTCCTAGAAAGGTTGCCTTCACCACGGCTTACGGGAGCCCTCTCCACCCCAATACACATATATATATACACACACACACACACACACACACACACACACACACACACAAATATACACGGTGCTAGTTGGCCGTTGACCAGAAAAAGAGTCCATTCGCCCTTTGGGCGAATGAATGAACGAATATATATGTATATATATATATATATATATATATATATATATATATATATATATATATATATATATATATATATACACACTCATGTTATATAAATATTTGCGATTGCACACTCCTTGCCCAGAATTTCAGACACAATTACCCCTTACTCGGGCAATCGATTACCTGAACACTGAACCGAGGCATATGTGTACTTATGTTCCTATATAGCATGAGATGTACATTATATAATAAACCTAGCGTGGGTACACGGCATTACCCCGTAGTGGATAGGTGTGTAGGTAAATCTAAAGAAACTGAAAAATAAAGAATAAGCGAACGTAATAACGCTGTTTAAATATGATAACGTTATTTTAAATCGAAAAAACACAGACAAAAATTAAAAAACAGCGAGCGTGATGCAAAATAAAAAAAAAACCAACGGAAAAATAAGATAAATAACCCTGTTTCAATCTTAAAACTTTAAAAATCGAAAAAAAATACATGTCCAATATCTAGGCCCGAACTTGTAATCTTAAGATAACAACGTTGGCACTACCATGACTGGTCTATGAATGCGTGACTGAAGTTGTGTTTTTTTTATAGTTAAACTAATTCAAGAAAGAACGTTTTTGCTACCTCTTACTGTCGAAAAATGCCTAGTTTATGGTGAATGTATTAATGTTTTTAATCATTTTTAGATATGTGTTGTCCGAAGTTTCGAGCATCAAAACTATTTCGATTTAGTGAAAATCCGTCGCCTCTATGGAATGATGAGGACTGACATACAAACATACATACATACATATGAACAGATTTTTGCCATTTATATTATAGACAAGCCTGGGTGTCCGGCGTTGCTGGTGGTGTATGAAAATGTGTGTTGAGCGCAAAAAAGTGGTAGTAGGCAGACACACACGAACCCGCACACGGAGGGAGGAAATAAACCTAAAAAAACTTGGCGTAAGTGACTTAGGATTAAATTAAGGCTAGACAATCGAAAAGAGGAGATGACTTTCGAAATCTCGGCGAAAAAAAAAAAACAAACCCTCCCTGGCCAGTTGAGGGTGAAGAATTCGATATTTGTCGTCCGAAGGTCGAGCTTTAAAATGATACGAATCCCGTGAAAATCCGTCGCCTCGATGGAAATTTTAAGGCAGACATAAAAACAGACCTACATACATTTAAGCAGACAGGTAAGCTTTATATTATGGTGAAAGACCGTGGGGATAAACTCTCCCATATTTACAATATTTATCCAAAAGGAATCAAATATGGGAATAAATTATCAAGAATCATGCCAGTACAGGTTTAATGACGTCTTCCGAAAAAGACTTCGTAGTCATTAACGAAACCAGTAAACCTTTCGTTTTTTTATGATCTATTACTGTGTTGAGTGTGGTTTCCTTTTAGTTTTTATTCCATATTTCTAAAACAAATACATGGATAATTTCGCAAACAACAGTATTAGCGATTTCGTTCGGATCAACGAATTCCTCCGTAAAAAAAAACCTCCGTAGCCATAAAGAAATCCGTAATTTTCTTGGTTTTGTTGATATATTACTGTGTTAATTGTGCTTTCCTTTTATTTTTCAGTTCTACATATAATCGTAGGCTAATGACCAACTGCGGCATGTGGGGCAACTTATAGCACTCACAGTTTTGAGGAACACTATTGCAATGGATAAAATATATATCTATATACGGTTTATGTATGATTTTTAAAGTTACCTAGTTGGGATACTGGTGGTGAAAAAAAAGGTTCTAAATCATTTTTTTTTTTAAATCTTTGATCGTTTACAGTTTATTATTACATATAGTTTCGTAATACGTTACAGTTTACTATTGCATATAGGTTCGTAATACGTTACAGTTTACTATTACATATAGTTTCGTAATACGTTACAGTTTACTATTACATATAGTTTCGTCATACGTTACAGTTTACTATTACATATATTTTCGTTATACGTTACAGTTAACTATTACATATAGTTTCATAATGCGTTACAGTTAACTATTACATATAGTTTCATAATGCGTTACAGTTTACTATTACATGTAGTTTTGTAATACGTTACAGTTTACTATTACATATACTTTCGTAATACGTTAGTTTACTATAACATATAGTTTCGTTATACGTTACAGTTAACTATTACATATAGTTTCATAATGCGTTACAGTTAACTATTACATATAGTTTCATAATGCGTTACAGTTTACTATTGCATTTATTTTCGTAATACTTTACAGTGTACTATTACATATAGTTTCGTAATAGGTTACAGTTAACTATTACATAGAGTTTCCTAATACGTTACAGTTTACTATTATATATAGTTTCGTAATGCGTTACAGTTTACTATTATATATAGTTTCGTAATGCGTTACAGTTTACTATTACATATAGTTTCATAATACGTTACAGTTTACTATTACATATAGTTTCGTAATACGTTACAGTTTATTATTACATATAGTTTCGTAATACGTAACAGTTTACTATTACATATAGTTTCATAATACGTTACAGTTTACTATTACATATAGTTTCGTAATACGTTACAGTTTATTATTACATATAGTTTCGTAATACGTAACAGTTTACTATTACATATAGTTTCGTAATGCGTTACAGTTTTCTATTACATATAGTTTCGTAATACCTTTTTTATTTGCTAACTACATAGTTTTTTTTTTATTCAATGGTCTTCTCTCTAGTGAGATTAATATAATTTTGACCCTATTGCAACGTAAAATGTAAATTGACTACTCTGTGTTTCTGGACAAATTTTGAAGATAATTTTGTATCAGAAATAGTACATTCCTTGTTGATCTATATAAATAACGAGAAAGGATTTTTTTCGTGTTCTTAACATTTACGGAGGAACTATTTAAAAAAAAAACATTGGAATCCTTTTATAAGCAAACATTATAAACATTAATTAATATTATAACTAATACAATTTACTGCGTTTAGATGTATATTCGGTAATTACATACAGGAATCTCGTTGGATTTTCCATGGTATTATCCAGGAATGAACATGGAACATTCTATTTAACTTATCTAATCTCTTCTGTTTTCCAATTAAAAACAGTAAAGACGAAACTATTTAATCTGATATGAAAGGAAGTACAG
>NC_136506.1:100055412-100077912 GCF_053919585.1 Euprymna scolopes
TTAGGACCAAACCTCGCAGTAACTTTCTTAATGTTCTTTTTCGTTAACTGGAAAGAAGTTTATATACAATAATTTTATACAAAAAAAAGCAGTAAGTTCTCTTGAGTGCAATGTAGAACAACGTATATTTTAGACTAAGTTACAGCATGGAGGTATATGAAGTTCCCTCGTGGAAGATTTTACGGATTTGTATGATAATAAAAATATAGGAGTATGAGATATTGGTTGAACATTATTCAATCCTGGGCATCGTCGGGTTTCTCTACTAATATATATATATATATATATATATATATATGTATATATGTAAGTATGTATATGTATATATGTAAGTATGTATATGTATATATGTAAGTATGTATATGTATATATGTAAGTATGTATATGTATATATGTAAGTATGTATATGTATATATGTAAGTATGTATATGTATATATGTATATGTGTATATGTATATATGTATATGTGTATATGTAAGTATGTATATGTGTATATGTAAGTATGTATATGTGTATATGTAAGTATGTATATGTGCATATGTAAGTATGTATATGTGCATATGTAAGTATGTATATGTGCATATGTAAGTATGTATATGTGCATATGTAAGTATGTATATGTGCATATGTAAGTATGTATATGTGCATATGTAAGTATGTATATGTGCATATGTAAGTATGTATATGTGCATATGTAAGTATGTATATGTGCATATGTAAGTATGTATATGTGTATATGTAAGTATGTATATGTGCATATGTAAGTATGTATATGTGTATATGTAAGTATGTATATGTGTATATGTAAGTATGTATATGTGTATATGTAAGTATGTATATGTGTATATGTAAGTATGTATATGTGTATATGTAAGTATGTATATGTGTATATGTAAGTATGTATATGTATATATGTAAGTATGTATATATGTAAGTATGTATATATGTAAGTATGTATATATGTATATCTATGAGTATATATATATGTATATTTAGGAGTATGTGTGTATATCTATATGTGTGTATATCTATATGTATGCATATCTATATGTATGTATATCTATATGTATATATTTATGTATGTGTGTCAGGTCATGTCATATGCTACTGGAACCATGTAACCCAGTACTACCTGTCTCATGGTCGGGTCACCGGCGACTAAACTGGTTCCCCCACCAGACTTGTTTGGTGAGGAGGGCGGCTAGTCTCCCTGTAGGATTAAAAACAAGACCTTCCAAAGGGCGAATGAACTCTTTTTCTGGGTCAACGGCCAGCTAGAACCGTGTATATTTGTGTGTGTGTATATGTGTATTGGGGTGGAGAGGGCTCCCGTAAGCCGTGGTGAAGGCAACCTTTCTAGGAGAAGCAAATCTCTGATTTAAAAAAAAAAAAAACATGAAGCGGGAGACTAGTACCCGCATTAAGCTGGTGTGCAGTTTAATTTGTTGCTGAATATCTTGCTCTTGCGTGTTGCTGGATCTCAACATTTTGAACCGAGAGAGAGACTTAGCTGTTGTACAAAGCTAAGACTCTGTAACATCATCTTTGTATAGATACTCCATCAAGCATTTGGGCTCATGGATGTTAAATGTCTGAGGAAGTGGCACTCGTCTGACAAGACGTTGCACTCATCATGTAGGTATGTCTATACGTATGTATGTATATCTATAAGTATGTATATGTGTATATCTATAAGTATGTATCTTTTCATGTATATATATATGTATGTATCTTTATATGTATATATGTATGTATCTTTATATGTATGTATGTATCTTTATATGTATATATGTATCTTTATATGTATATATGTATGTATCTTTATATGTATATATGTATGTATATCTATATGTATATATGTATGTATATCTATATGTATATATGTATGTATATCTATATGTATATATGTATGTATATCTATATGTATATATGTATGTATATCTATATGTATATATGTATGTATATCTATATGTATATATGTATGTATATCTATATGTATATATGTATGTATATCTATATGTATATATGTATGTATATCTATATGTATATATACATGTATATCTATAAGTAGGTATATATGTATATCTATAAGTAGGTATATATGTATATATATATATAAGTAGGTATGTATGTATATCTATATGTATGTATATTTATATGTATATATGTATAAATATATATATATATGCACATATGTGTATATATATGTGTAAATATATATATATATCTATTCATGTTTATATGTGTGTATAAATATATATTTGTATATATATGTTTATATGTTATATGTATAAATATATATATGTATATATACGTTTATATATATGTTTATATATATATGTATTCATGTATATATATATGTATAAATATATATATATGTATTCATGTATATATATGAATAAATATATATGTATATATATATGTATTATTTATATATATGTATAAATATATATATATAGGTATTCATGTATATATATGAATAAATATATATGTATATATATATGTATTATTTATATATATGTATAAATATATATATATATAGGTATTCATGTATATATATGTATACATATATATGTATATATATATGTATTTATGTATATATATATGTATAAATATATATATATATATATGTATAAATATATATATGTATTCCTGTATATATGTATAAATA
Organism: Euprymna scolopes; assembly: GCF_053919585.1. Classification (NCBI taxonomy): domain Eukaryota; kingdom Metazoa; phylum Mollusca; class Cephalopoda; order Sepiida; family Sepiolidae; genus Euprymna; species Euprymna scolopes. The sequence goes on from NC_136506.1 coordinate 100,058,084, forward strand.
TGCATATATATATATATGAATGTATATATATGTATAAATATGTATATATATATATGAATGTATATATATATGTATATATATATATATGAATGTATATATATATGTATATATATATATATGTATATATATATATATATGAATGTATATATATATGTATATATATATATATGAATGTATATGAATGTATATATATATGTATATATATATATGAATGTATATATATATGTATATATATATATATATATGAATGTATATATATGTATATATATATATATATGAATGTATATATATGTATATATATATATATATGAATGTATATATATGTATATATATATATGAATGTATATATATGTATATATATATATGAATGTATATATATGTATATATATATATATGAATGTATATATATGTATAAATATGTATATATATATGAATGTATATATATGTATAAATATGTATATATATATGAATGTATATATATATTTTTTTTTTTTTTTACAAAGGCATCACCACATTATCAAAGCCCAGAGGCCACTCAAGGATAAGGGTTAAAGAGTGTACATATATATATATATATGTATAAATATGTATATATATATGAATGTATATATATGTATAAATATGTATATATATATATGAATGTATATATATATGTATAAATATGTATATATATGAATGTATATATATATGTATAAATATGTATATATATATGAATGTATATATATATGTATAAATATGTATATATATGCATGTATATATATGTATTCATGTATATATGCATAAATATATATATATATTCATGTATATATGTACATATATATATATTCATGTACATATATGTACATATATATATTCATGTATATATGTAAATATATATATATATATATTCATGTATATATGTAAATATATATATACATGTATTCATGTATATGTATGTATAAATATATATATATATGTATTCATGTATATATATATATATGTATAAATATATATATATGTATGTATTCATGTATATATATGTATAAATATGTATATATATATATGTATTCATGTATATATATATGTATAAATATATATATATGTATGTATTCATGTATATATATATGTATAAATATATATATATGTATGTATTCATGTATATATATATGTATAAATATATATATGTATGTATTCATGTATATATACGTATAAATATATATATATATATATATGTATTCATGTATATATATATGTATAAATATATATATATGTATGTATTCATGTATATATATGCATATATATATATATATATATGTATGTATTCATGTATATATATATGTATAAATATATATATGTATTCATGTATATATATATAAATATATATATATATGTATTCATGTATATATATATAAATATATATATATATATGTATTCATGTATATATGTATAAATATATATATATATATATGTATGTATTCATGTATATATGTATAAATATATATATATATGTATGTATTCATGTGTATATATGTATAAATATATATATATATATATGTATGTATTCATGTATATATATGTATAAATATATATACATGTATAAATATATATATATGTATAAATATACATATATATAAATATATATATGTATAAATATACAATATTTATTATGACACTATATATACATATTTCAAGGTCGTACCATTGGTTTCGATACACCGAAAACAGTAATAATATACTGTGGAAAATCGGTATAATCTCTACGGTGACAAAGAACATCTGGAACTAATGTAAAATGAACGAACATAGAAGAAACGCTTGACGAGCGTTTAAGACTCAGAATTTCATATTTAAAAAATATCGTTTTAAAACCGACGCTAATAGATTATGGTTATAGAAGAAAGAAAGGAAGAAAGTGTGTGTGTGTGTGTGTGCATGTGCGTGCGTGCGCGCGTGTGTGTGCATGCATAGCGGGGAAGGGGCTGCTATGGAAAATTCTCTAAAAATATAAAAGTCCTGTTAAAGCCATATCAATAAATAAAAGTAGGACAATTAACAATAATAATTAATGAGAAAGGCATGAATATATTAATATGATTTTTTAAAATTTCAAATTATTTAAATTAATTAAATTAAATAAAATAAAGATAAAGATAAATAAGGTAAATATAATAAATAAATAAAAAATAAGAGCTTTAAAAGAATTTTTAATTTTTAAAAAATATTAATATTTTAATTATGAGAGAATAATAGTGAATGGAGAAATTTAAGATAATTAATATAATTATAGGAAGTTAATCAATATTAAAAGACTTAACAACTATCAGATGCGAAGGTTGTGGGGGGGAGGGGAATAGTTTCTCTATAAAGGTTATCCTTATTATTGGGGGGGTTATATGATAAAGTTTAGGATATTAGGTGGTGAGAAAGGTTGAGATATTGGTAGAAGAGAGTTGGTTTGGAGTTTAGAATGAGAGGTGAATGTGGAATTTAGGTGTCTGTGTGAATAGGGTGTCTTTGTGTAAATAGGGTGTGTGATAGTAAGGAGGTAAAGTGGCGAGGAATGTTGAGGTATGATTAGAAGAGAGATGGTTTGAAGTTTAGAGTGAGAGGTGAATGTGGTATTTAGGTGTCTATGTGTGAATTAGGAGTCTTTGTGTAAATGGGGTCAGAATTGGTTAAGTTATGCTGTTGTAAGGCCATTTGGGAGGAGGAATATTCTTTTGTGGGGACATTGTCTGAAGATTTCGTTTTTAATATTCATACACTTTCTTCCTTTTTTTTCTTCTATAACCATAATCTATTAGCGTCGGTTTTAAAACGATATTTTTTAAATATGAAAGTCTGTATCTTAAACGCACATCAAGCGTTTCTTCTATGTTCGTTCATGTTACATTAGTTCCAGATTTTTCTTTGTCACCGAAGAGATTATACCGATTTTCCACAGTATATTATTACTGTTTTCGGTGTATCGAAACCAATGGTACGACCTTGAAATATGTATATATAGTGTCATAATAAATATTGTATCTTCAGCTCTCACATCTACGATCGAGCACTTTATTGGATTTTTTTCATAACCCCTGGACACGCTATATATATATATATATATATATATATATATATATATATATATATATATATATATGTGTGTGTGTATAACATTTATATATTTATATGTGTGTGTGTGTGTATAACATTTATATATTTATATGTGTGTGTGTGTGTATAACATTTATATATTTATATGTGTGTGTGTGTATAACATTTATATATTTATATGTGTGTGTGTGTGTATAACATTTATATATTTATATGTGTGTGTCTGTATAACATTTATATATTTATATGTATGCATATGTATGTATATATATATGTATAAATATAAATATGTATATATATAACATATATATGTATGTATATATGCATATATATGTATATATATATGTGTGTGTATATATATACACACGTATATATATATATATATATATATATATATATATATATATATATATAAAGCTGAACGCCTGTGTGTGTGTCTGGTCACGAATAGGCTATTTATTTGTTGACTATTACAGAAAACTGACCACATAAAATGATAGATGTAGAGAGACACAGGAATTGGTATGTTTGATCACGCATAATGATGATTCATTAACATTTTTTGGTCTGCGTACGCGCCTAGTCCACAAAGTATGGAAATAAAAAAATACAAATTAAAAAAAAATTACAGGTGTTTTTGATATAGATTTACATAATAATTCTTTTATATATTTCATATAGATTTACGTAATAATACTTTTGATAAGTATGTTTTAACTTTAATAGGGATGGTATAATAAAATTGTTGGGTCTGCGTTCGCGCCTGGCCTCCATAGAATGGAAACAGATACATCCTTTAATAAAGACTTTTCATATCTAACTGCGTAAGCCTACTTTGATAATTATGTTTCCGTTTGGAGAAATATGGTATACTAATATAAAGGGGTTATTGTTCGCGCCTTACTTCCATAGATGGAAATATGTAAAAGTTTACAAGGTTTTTAATATAGATCCACAAAATATTGTGATAAGTTTTTCAGTGTGAAAAGGTATGGTATAATAAATTATGGGGTTTATCAATTTTATTTTTACTTTCATTATATTTTGCTTTGGTTTTGATACCCCCAAATTGGAAGCTATCTCTTTACAACCCTTCCTTTTCATAACCTATCATACTTTCATAAATCAGAGTCCATTTGTTGCAGGCTGTTTTTGAACCCATCAACGACGGTTACTTTTGCTAGTATATATATATGATGTGTACGTGTATTATATATATATACTCGTTTATAAAATACTATAGTTTCTGTATATATAATTTTTGGTTTGTCTATTTACACGTAGACACTATTATAATTATTATTGGCTCTTAAGTATCTTTCACATAAGTCATCTGAGAACTTCCCTCGAAAACAGTCTGTGGTGTTCCCTGGAAGCTGAGTGACAACCAATCTCCCCAGATTTCCTGTACTCTCCAATATTCTTGTTTTATTGGTGAGGAGATACACCTATGATTGTATGTAGTTTAGGGTTGAAGTTTGGTATATTATGTTTTTTTCCTTGTTGCACTATAAGGTTTTTGGTAGAGATATTATTTTTAAGTTATGTGTATTATTGTTTGTATTTCTACTTCTTTGGGTTTGATCGTTCATGGTGTAGACTGCTGTTGTAGGGAAAATTATGTTATAAATTATGTACATACGCATATGACGTCTGAATGAATACTGTGGTTCTCTAGTGAGCAATTTTCTGGGTCATTGCAATTACATATCGGGTATGTTGGGCCAGGTTTGTTGCTAATAATTTGTTGTGCAGATGTCTTTATGATTACAGTTTATAATCGTTTGGGATATATTAGGCAAAGTGGAGAAGGGAATATAATTGTTATTTAGGATCGCACTATATTTTAATTAATTTTCTATTTTGAAGAATTCTTTAGGGAGACTCCTGTTAACTTTTTGATTGTAAGGTGGGTATAACCAAACATTGTTCATCCTCGGATTCTTTTTCTTTTCGGGTTGGGATTATCTTTTTTTCTAGGTTATTATTTTGAGGATTATTTTACTCATAATTTTTATGGATCGGTCCTTTTGTATTTTGATCCCAAAGTTTAAATTTAGTCATGTTATGGGTAACTTTGAGTGTTGATATGGTTTTGATTATTATTCGTATTGTACTATATTTTGTCATTATATCCCAAGTAAGCTAGTGCATTGTTGTAAAAGTTGAAATTTTCTTTGAATATAGATCTCAGATGTGCAAAATTATGTTCAAAATGTATACTAGGATTGCTTGGATTAGTGTTCTGGGTTCGTGACTGGAGTTGAAAAAACAATGATGATGCGTTCAAGAAGCCTATTAAATCATAGATTTGTGTATATAACAGAAATCACACGTGATTGCTATGTCTGTTCTAAACATTTTATTCTTGAAAAATCAATTTAGGACTTTATAGACATTTTTTAACCGCAAAGATGAATTGCTTATAAGTAGAGTTGCATCCGAATAAACAAATGCACATACATGCGTGTGTAAAAAAAGAAACCGTTTACAAAATATTACAAAAAGGCTAATGAATAAAAGACAGGTGGGTGTTAAGCATAGAAGATAGTGGGAACAAATGTATCTGAAAATTAAACATTTATTAATTTATAGAACATTTTTCAATGCATTTATTAATTTATAGAACATTTTTCAATGCATTTATTAATTTATAGAAATTTTTTCAATGCATTTATTAATTTATAGAACATTTTCAATGCATTTATTAATTTATAGAACATTTTTCAATGAATTTATTAATTGATAGAACATTTTTCAATGAATTTATCAATTCATAGAACATTTTTGAATGCATTTATTACTTTATAGAACATTTTTCAATGCATTTATTAATTTATAGAACATTTTCCAATGCATTTATTAATTTATCGAACATTTTCCAATGCATTTATTATTTTATAGAACATTTTTCAATGAATTAATTTCTAGAACATTTTCCAATGAATTTATTAATTTATAGAACATTTTTCAATGCATTTATTAATTTATAGAACATTTTCAATGCATTTAGTAATTAATAGAACATTTTTCAATGCATTTATTAATTTATAGATCATTTTTCAATGCATTTATTAATTTATAGAACATTTTTCAATGCATTTATTAATTTCTAGAACATTTTCGATGCATTTATTAATTTATAGAACATTTTTCAATATATTTATTAATTTATAGAACATTTTTCAATATATTTATTAATTTATAGAACATTTTTCAATATATTTATTAATTTATAGAACATTTTCAATGCATTTATTAATTTATAGAACATTTTTCAATACATTTATTAATTTATAGAACATTTTTCAATGAATTAATTTCTAGAACATTTTCCAATAAATTTATTAATTTATAGATCATTTTTCAATGCATTTATTAATTTATAGATCATTTTTCAATGCATTTATTAATTGATAGAACATTTTTCAATGCATTTATTAATTTATAGATCATTTTTCAATGCATTTATTAATTTATAGAACATTTTTCAATGCATTTATTAATTTATAGAACATTTTTCAATGCATTTATTAATTTATAGAACATTTTTCAATGCATTTTTTAATTTATAGAACATTTTCCAATGCATTTATTAATTTATCGAACATTTTCCAATGCATTTATTATTTTATAGAACATTTTTCAATGAATTAATTTCTAGAACATTTTCCAATGAATTTATTTATTTATAGAACATTTTCCAATGCATTTATTAATTTCTAGAACATTTTCCAATGAATTTATTATTTTATAGAACATTTTTCAATGAATTAATTTATCGAACATTTTCCAATGAATTTATTAATTTATAGATCATTTTTCAATGCATTTATTAATTTATAGAACATTTTTCAATGCATTTATTAATTTATAGAACATTTTTCAATGCATTTATTAATTTACAGAACATTTTTCAATGCATTTATTAATTTATAGAACATTTTCCAATGCATTTATTAATTTATCGAACATTTCTAATGCATTTATTATTTTATAGAACATTTTTCAATGAATTAATTTCTAGAACATTTTCCAATGAATTTATTAATTTATAGAACATTTTTCAATGCATTTATTAATTTATAGAACATTTTCAATGCATTTAGTAATTAATAGAACATTTTTCAATGCATTTATTAATTTATTGATCATTTTTCAATGCATTTATTAATTTATAGAACATTTTTCAATGCATTTATTAATTTCTAGAACATTTTCGATGCATTTATTAATTTATAGAACATTTTTCAATATATTTATTAATTTATAGAACATTTTTCAATATATTTATTAATTTATAGAACATTTTTCAATATATTTATTAATTTATAGAACATTTTCAATGCATTTATTAATTTATAGAACATTTTTCAATACATTTATTAATTTATAGAACATTTTTCAATGAATTAATTTCTAGAACATTTTCCAATAAATTTATTAATTTATAGATCATTTTTCAATGCATTTATTAATTTATAGATCATTTTTCAATGCATTTATTAATTGATAGAACATTTTTCAATGCATTTATTAATTTATAGATCATTTTTCAATGCATTTATTAATTTATAGAACATTTTCAATGCATTTATTAATTTATAGAACATTTTTCAATACATTTATTAATTTATAGAACATTTTTCAATGAATTAATTTCTAGAACATTTTCCAATAAATTTATTAATTTATAGATCATTTTTCAATGCATTTATTAATTTATAGATCATTTTTCAATGCATTTATTAATTTATAGAACATTTTCCAATGCATTTATTAATTTATCGAACATTTTCCAATGCATTTATTATTTTATAGAACATTTTTCAATGAATTAATTTCTAGAACATTTTCCAATGAATTTATTAATTTATAGAACATTTTCCAATGCATTTATTAATTTCTAGAACATTTTCCAATGAATTTATTATTTTATAGAACATTTTTCAATGAATTAATTTCTATAACATTTTCCAATGAATTTATTATTTTATAGATCATTTTTCAATGCATTTATTAATTTATAGAACATTTTTCAATGCATTTATTAATTTATAGAACATTTTTCAATGCATTTATTAATTTACAGAACATTTTTCAATGCATTTATTAATTTATAGAACATTTTCCAATGCATTTATTAATTTATCGAACATTTCTAATGCATTTATTATTTTATAGAACATTTTTCAATGAATTAATTTCTAGAACATTTTCCAATGAATTTATTAATTTATAGAACATTTTTCAATGCATTTATTAATTTATAGAACATTTTCAATGCATTTAGTAATTAATAGAACATTTTTCAATGCATTTATTAATTTATTGATCATTTTTCAATGCATTTATTAATTTATAGAACATTTTTCAATGCATTTATTAATTTCTAGAACATTTTCGATGCATTTATTAATTTATAGAACATTTTTCAATATATTTATTAATTTATAGAACATTTTTCAATATATTTATTTATTTATAGAACATTTTTCAATATATTTATTAATTTATAGAACATTTTCAATGCATTTATTAATTTATAGAACATTTTTCAATACATTTATTAATTTATAGAACATTTTTCAATGAATTAATTTCTAGAACATTTTCCAATAAATTTATTAATTTATAGATCATTTTTCAATGCATTTATTAATTTATAGATCATTTTTCAATGCATTTATTAATTGATAGAACATTTTTCAATGCATTTATTAATTTATAGATCATTTTTCAATGCATTTATTAATTTATAGAACATTTTCAATGCATTTATTAATTTATAGAATATTTTTCAATACATTTATTAATTTATAGAACATTTTTCAATGAATTAATTTCTAGAACATTTTCCAATAAATTTATTAATTTATAGATCATTTTTCAATGCATTTATTAATTTATAGATCATTTTTCAATGCATTTATTAATTGAGAGATCATTTTCCAATGCATTTATTAATTTATAGAACATTTTTCAATGCATTTATTAATTGAGAGATCATTTTTCAATGCATTTATTAATTTATAGAACATTTTTCAATGCATTTATTAATTGAGAGATCATTTTCCAATGCATTTATTAATTGATAGAACATTTTTCAATGCATTTATTAATTTATAGAACATTTTTCAATGAATTAATTTCTAGAACATTTTCCAATAAATTTATTAATTTATAGAACATTTTCAATGCATTTATTAATTGAGAGATCATTTTCCAATGCATTTATTAATTGATAGAACATTTTTTAATACATTTATTAATTTATAGAACATTTTTCAATGAATTAATTTCTAGAACATTTTCCAATAAATTTATTAATTTATAGATCATTTTTCAATGCATTTATTAATTTATAGATCATTTTTCAATGCATTTATTAATTGAGAGATCATTTTCCAATGCATTTATTAATTTATAGAACATTTTTCAATGCATTTATTAATTGAGAGATCATTTTTCAATGCATTTATTAATTTATAGAACATTTTTCAATGCATTTATTAATTGAGAGATCATTTTCCAATGCATTTATTAATTTACAGAACATTTTTCAATGCATTTATTAATTGAGAGATCATTTTTCAATGCATTTATTAATTGATAGAACATTTTTCAATGCATTTATTAATTGAGAGATCATTTTTCAATGCATTTATTAATTTATAGAACATTTTTCAATGCATTTATTAATTTATAGATCATTTTTCAATGCATTTATTAATTGAGAGATCATTTTCCAATGCATTTATTAATTATAGAACATTTTTCAATGCATTTATTAATTGAGAGATCATTTTTCAATGCATTTATTAATTTATAGAACATTTTTCAATGCATTTATTAATTGAGAGATCATTTTTCAATGCATTTATTAATTGATAGAACATTTTTCAATGCATTTATTAATTTATAGAACATTTTTCAATGCATTTATTAATGTTTATAATAGAATATTTTAATTTAAGGATTTTTTTTAAACGAAAATACTTGGAAATACAGCCTTAAAGTGTAATAAACGAAAGGCTTGTTAAATTTAATTCACAGTTCAAAACGTGAAATTCAAAAAAAGAATTCTATATTTTTGGAATAAAACGCATTTTACTATAGTTAAACTTGTATATTTAATTTTCATAATGATTATGTAAAAGAAAAGGTTAAATTTTTAGAATAAAATTCAAAATATGTAATTAAACTACAAACCTTTTCCGTGCAAAATGAAAGTTTAAAGTAAATCCAAATAAGTAAAAAAATAATAGAATTTATAAACTTTTCTCGTTTGTAAACACTGCTTAAGCTATGTGCTTATACTCAATCCCTTATTTCTGGTTATGCTGCAGGGTTTGCAACTTTACGTAAACGTTATTATGTCATATCCGCACCTGCCTACTGGTTGTCACAGTTTACAAAAATGTCTGTCTTAAGGGAACCCTCTTTTGTCTTACGGGCACCTTTCATTTAAATCAATTTTATAAGAGCAAGTAATTGTATTTTATTTCTCCGCGTTGCACGAGAAGTCAAATGTCAAAGCATTAAAGAACAATGCCTATATATTTAATTCTTTGTTGAAATAGGTTCCCACTTTTTTCCTTTAACTGCAACTTATGGACAACTAAGCTAGGTTAATGCTTACGTTATCTGCAAAGGATCCCCTAGGTTCATATCTCTGTTTGGTCGTGCTCCGACTCATACATGTATGCCTTCGTTCCGCCATTTGATAGACTAGAGATTGTTGGGACACGCACACACACACACACATTTATATATATATATATATATATATATATATATATATATATATATATATATATATATATACCATCGTGAAAGAAAGAAAAAGTAAGATTGACAGCAGCTAGACATATATATATATATATATATATATATATATATATATATATATATATATGCGTGTGTGAGTGTGTTCTAACTGTTTTTTCTATAATTTAACGTCATGGCGAAAAAAACTCTATATAGTGGAAAAGATGGCGTATATCGGCGAAATATAAATTTCAAATTAATGAATAGTAGTTCGCTTTTGTTATTGCGTTGTAAATTGACTTTCAAACGGATTTAATTTCAAACATTAACGCTTCCACTACGGAACACACAGCCGGTTATATATATATATATATATCTATATATATATATATATATATATATATATATATATATATATAGTAGCTGGACGCCAGGCGTTGCCCGATAATACAGTACACTAAAATATGATACTGTTATTCAAGCAGAAAAGGAATGTATTATTATAGAATTAATCGTCTGTTGAATATTATATATTACGAGGAATAATTTGCTCGGTAGACTAATTCGCAAACAAATAATAATGATAAGATCATTCATTTATTCTCTTCGGTGTTTTTTTTTTGTTTTTTCAATACTACATCAAGAAATTTTTTGATCTGAGCCATCTTAAACATACTAATACATCCTCCCTTATCTCAAAAAGAAGAATTTTGTCAGAGTATTTCAGGTTACACAAATCAAGGTTACACCAGTGTAACGTAAGATATCCCCTTGTACTTTTAACTATAAAAGAAGAATTATGTTAAACATCGGATTTTCTTCCGGTTTACGAGACGGACCGGGTGGATTTTTCTGCCAAAAATATAATTTACCACCGTGTGAAATTTGCAAAAAAAAAAAAAAAAAAAAAAAAAAAAAAAAATACTCAACCGTTTCGGAACCTATGAGGAAAGAAATTCCCTACACGTAAAGCGACTTATATATATATATGTGTGTGTGTGTGTGTAGTGTGTGTAGTGTATACTGTTTAGTAGTCGATGTCTGTATTTGTCACATAAAATGCAATTGTCAACACATGTTTTGTCAATTCTTAGAAGTCACAATAGTAGCTTCCAAAGTATTCAGTCGGAATTACCTGAATATTACTGAATTATTAAACAGAAAAACTTATATCGTGTTAACAGGTGAGAAATTTCCGCCATGTTTTTTTTATTAGAACGGAATATTACCAACCTGTTGATCTCTACTGTGTATTGCGTTCATCTTATTCTCTATGTTCATTTGCTCTAATAATGTTTATCAAACTTTGCACTTCTTGGATATAATCTTCTTACAAATGCGAGGAATACGTACATATTGTTTTCAATTGTAATTCAGTTTCACAATTTCTGAAATCTTGTCCCAATTCTGTAGAATCGCCGAAAAATGTACTCGCTCTTTCTCACAGGCGCCCCAAATAGGTCATATCTACAAAAGTGTATAACCACTGAAATAATGTAGATAAAAACTTGCTAATGTATTTTATCGTTTATGACAATGTACTTTGTATTCTTACGTTTTATTTTTTATATCCTATTTTCACTACATTATTGTTTAAGCGATTTGTATATTATATCTTTCATACACAACATACATTGTTCGTCCATTCACGCCAGAATCTGAATATATTTTCCTCATCCGGTTTATGTGTTTTTAGTTTTTGCACATAAATAAATCAGTTTGCAACACAATTGCCCAATTTTAAACAAATCTCTGAAATCCTTGAAGTCCCTCCTTATGTTTTTTATTCCCGGTTTATGTTTATTACAGCCATTGCTTAGCGTCACGGATGATTGACATTCTAATTCGTCATCTTATATATCTTCAATGATATGTGAATAGCTTTATCGCCATTAGTGTTTCACACAGCTACAATTTAATCTTATTTTCATTTTATAAGTACAGCTGTTTTGTCGGAATTAGAATACCGACGAGTAGGGGGGGGAAGAAAAGACGGCTTAAGTCTTGCAACGAAATGTCGCCGTTACTTACAAGCAGTCTGCCTTGTAAAAGTAACAAATGGGTAACGATGGTCGAAGTGTAATTTGTCTAAAAGACTACAGCATCTACTACAACAGTAGAGCGGTCACCCCTTTTTTATATCCTCAGTCAACGAGATTCACGCGTGACTGAAATGTCTATTTAACTTGTAAGGAATAGGCACTCAGGTTCTTTGATTAACGGACCAGCGGCCGTGTTGGTCACAGCTACCAGCACTCCTTTCTTTCCCACCGACCTACACTCGGCAAGTCAACCAATTAAAAATTCTCACAATTTCACTAAGGAAATTTCACAAATCTAGAACATTCTTACTAGCAAATTATTTTATAACGTTGATGTTACAGTCACAGATAGAAGAGCAAATAAACCAAATAAATAACTGAATAAAAGTCCAGGTCGCCATATTTTTTTACACAAGTAAGTTTTACTTTCGGAAGCACTTCAAAAGGTCTGTAAACCATCCTCTTTCGTCCGGTGTAGACCTTTCCTCTTTGACTCTATGCCGGACTCGGCCAACCATTTTTCGCTTCCGTCAACACGTCCATTTTCTTTATCTCCGAGCACGTTCTGCATTTTTACTCTCTATGAATTCCTTCTTCTCGCGCACACTTCCTAATTAGCATATGCGCGTTTTCCTGCTACTGTAAAAGGTTTGCTGCTGCTGATAATTTTCACGCCCTCCCACGCATGATGTTGCAATTTTTAATTTTGTTGGTCTAGTAATTTAATAATTACTTTCTGAGGTGTTACATATCCTACTACTCATTGCCTCGTTAATCCTGTGTAATGCAAATGAAACGGAAATCTGTCCAAGTATGTAAAAGCAGTAAATAAGATATATTTCTTAGCTTATTTTGAACATCGTTTGAATACAATATCAACCATGCGTAAGGCGGACCATGTATAATGTAGTATGTAACTAGCACTCAATGTAGAACCATTGTTAACTAAACTAGCGTAAATAGTTTGGTGTTCGTCCTATTTCCGGAAAGATATATACATCATCCATTCCCTGAAGAATGATATCATAGGTCTTAAGCATACGGTAAATATCAATATATCTCCAAAATGTGTTCCGTTGAGTCTAGATGGTCTCTATATATAATTGATGGAACGAAACACCCATAACTATTTTACTGCTCGTGAGTTTAGTAATGTATAAGGATTTTGAAAAAAAAAAGACATTTTGTCACCATAACGACTAGATAATTCGTGTAATGTTCTTTGCTCTTGTTAGATACGACGATATACGTTCTCTTTCTTAACTTTGCTGTAAATCTGTTTTTTTTTTTACATGGGAGTCACCACTTATCAAGGCCCGGAAGTCACTTGGGGATAAGGGTTACTGCGTGTACACGTCAATGGGACAATATCGGAGTAATCGTTAGTAAGAGATTTGATATAGTGTCTTACTTAAGGGGGTGGTTTATCAGAAATTTGTTTATGTTGGACTTGAAGAAATCCAATTTGTAGTCAGGTGAGAAACAGGAAAATGGAAGAGAGTTCCACATACGCGTACTTCTAATTGATTTTGGCGCAAATAAAGAATCGGGGAAAATTATTAACAAATTATTTTATAATTTTTTTATTATTGAAAATTATTTCATTACTATGATTTTTCATTTTTTATTCTGAAAATTATTTAATTATTATATTTTTTTTATTATTTAAAATTATTTTATTATTATAATTTTTTTTATTGTTTGTTATTGAAAATTATTAATTTATTAGTAATTTTTTATTGAAAATTATTATATTGTTATATTTTTATTTTTATTATTGAAAATTATTTCATTATTATAATTTTTTCTTATTAGGTATTATTTTGCTGATATCGTTTATATTATTTTTATATTTTACTGATATTGCATATCTTATATTTGCTTTTCGTTTAGAATTTCGTTTTTAGTGGAAAGTTTGGCTTTTCTAAGGTTTCAATGAGTCCAGCATTTCTGTCACTTTAAAAAAAGTTACCATTTTTTTAATATCTACATATTATAAAAATCTTTAGAAATTTAATTATCCGTTCTTTACGAGGAAGAGAAAATTAAACTTTAAATATTTTAGAGTATTACCAATTTAAAGAAATAAAAAAGAACACATAATATATACCCATTGAAAGAAATTCTGCAGAATAAGCAACCTTTTTCATTGGACGATTTCTCTGCCAACGGATTTATTTTAACCGATCAAATTGCATGTTATCTGGATCCAAAAGGAGACAGCGTTGGAAATACGTGAACTTCTCACTCGAATCAGCGAAATTACTTTGCTGCTTCGAGACGTATTAAATGCCCAAACGTTGAGCAGAGCATTATAATTGCAATTACCAATGCCCTATAATAGGGCGAATTTATATCTGCACGCTTTTCCTACAATTTAATGTATGTCAGGACGAAATTAAGGTCTACGGTTTGACCTGCCTTGTACGCCATTTGAACTGATTCTACAAGGATTCCTCATGTAAACTCAACTAGCAGCATACATCGTGGAAGACACCTCGGCATCTCCAATCTGCGCATTTCTTGGTCATTGGGAATTTCAACCCATCATGTATCGAAGACGTACTATTATTCCCTTAGGGAACGTTACCACTCATAGTGGCAGATAGCTTAAGATGCCGCATCTTTTGCAACGTGGACTTTTTTTACTTAAAAAATTCACGTTGAAGTTATAAGGTGAGCTTGTTGTAATTTCTGTTTGGTTTTCTTCCATTCTACAAGGGCAAAACCTGTGAGAGAAATCTCACTACATTTCTTGACGTTAAGTCATGCTGCGAATAAAATAAATATGACTTATATTCCTTAAATAACAAACATTGAAATGTAATCTGATTTCGATAACTTCATTATCTCTTCGTAAAACAACATATGCAATCAAAGAATAAAGACGGCAATATTTTAAGTGGCTGCTGCTACAGATACAAACTTATGTACGCCATATTCATGTTGACACACCGGTTCCCGCTGGATCACCGAAGTTAAGCAACGTTGAACCTGGTCAGTACTAAATGGGTGATCATTTGGGACTTCCAGGTGTTGTGTGTTCTCTCCGCTTGTCTCGTCATCGTTTCTAGTCGTCTTCGACTTTTCCTTGCCACTGGATTCGAACAGTGCCGATTCAGGAGAGGGATGCTTGGGTATAGCGCAACACTTGCCTCACAATTATATGTGTAACTGCCCCTACAGTGGGTATCCTTTGTCTTTCGAGATTGAATGAAGCCATCGCGATTTCAACTACATTAACCTTAAGTCTATCTAAATGACCAAACAAAGCAAGAATATTATTGTTAACATTAAACACCTAAACATGTAAAAAAGCATGATATTGTGTAATAAATTGAGAACAGACGGGCTTACCTGACAAACGCTCGAGGTGTGCACTCTGCAAAGCGGGCACGTCCAAAGAAAAATGGCAAGATGGCGGCGGCCGGTTAATATTGGCAAGTAATAACGCAAAATCTCGTGTTCTCTCGCACACACGAGAGTTCAGCTTAGCATAAAAACGGGTCACTGTGAGCAAGAAGTGAGAAGGAAAAACGTAGTCAAGACAAAGACGACGCTTCTGACGACTGAGAAGAAAAAAGAAGAAAAAGAGCAAGAAGTAGAAGAGGAAGAAGAGAACGATACATAAGACGAGGTGTGTGCGGTTTTGAGTAAATCGAAACAGACAGAAAAAAAACTCTGATTACAGATATATATATATAACAAACCAAAAATAAAAGAACAGCTAAAAGATAAAAAAGCGCGGAGTAGTAATACGCCACTGATCTGTGATTACATTTACATATATATGTAGGAAAACCTACTTGCCGAAAGCTAATTCTATATGACTAACAAATAAAACACAGACCACTCCGATAATCATTAATTGGTGTATATTTTAAGAGATCAGGCAAACTACGAAGTGTTCTTATTTATAACAGGTTTATGTAAGTTTGATATTGATGTAATCAACTATTTTCTCCTTTATTATATAAAAGTCGCTGTATTATCACTTTATTTAGTTATTAGTGCAGTTTTAGAATATAGAGCAATGCAGTAATTAAAGAAATTTAAATTATTATAAATGATATGTTTAATTCTGTTATATTTATATGTACTGCACGAGATAGTAGGTTATTTGTGATTTTTCTAAATGTTCGAAAAAATCTATTCTATTAATGAGGAAATTATTTCATACTACGAACAACGTTGCAAGCAAACCACATCCTCATTAATATATATATATATATATATATATATATATATATATATATATATATATATGCATATATATTTATTTATATATATATATATATATATTAAATTATTTTCTGTGGTCTTGATGTAAGTATTACATATTTTATTATATAAATATTATGTAATAATCAAGAGTAAAAATGAAGTTATTATAACGTGAAATCTGACATCAGGCTGGTATAATCTCGTGCTATACTCGTAGAGCTTTTTCCGGTGCATTGCTATAAGTCCTTACCGAGAGAACCGGATCAATCTATTTGTTATATATATATATATATATATATATATATATATATATATATAATCACGACACCCTGCCCTCATGATTCCCGAAACGATGGAACACTAGTGTATGTAGCTACTTAATAACCATTATAGTAAGTAATATACCAGCCCCTTTAAAGGGGTTCGTTTCTTATCGTACGGCACATTAATTTGAAGTAAAATGTCGGTCAATTTAACTCTTATGTGCAGATCATCATATAATGATTAGATCACTCTGACAGACGTAAAACAGCAATTAAAAATATATGTTCAAATTTATACTAAATTTCGCAGGTTAATGTAAACCGAATGGATTAGATCCTTGATAATGGGGCACTAGATTACTTCTGTTGCCGGATTCGAATATATCCACTGATATTAATCGTGCCAGCCTGCACTAATAGTTCCCGAAACAATGAAACACTAGTGTCTGTAGGTATCATAACATTATTATAGTCAATAATTTTATATATATTTTATATAACTATATATATATATTAACATACACACACACACACACACACACACACATATATATATATATATATATATATATATATATATATATATATATATATATATATATAGCAATACACATACACAGCTTTTCCACGGTTCAGGATGGTGAACAATGAAAAATTCTGTGTAGCTGAATTCTTCAATACGAAAATAAAAATACTTAGTAGGACTGCAAAATATACATGGTGCCGTTGAATTAAATACCAACAATAAATTCACAAATATACATATATATATATACATACATATATATATATATATATATATATATTGAGAGAGAGAGAGAGAAAGGAAGAGAGAGATTAATAGATATTGAGAGAGACAAAGAGAATGAACTATATAGAGGTTTGCACATAAATATATAACTAGAAAAATAAAAATGCAAAACGAATTTACACAACATTTTAGGTTGTGTAAATTTTGTCTCGAAAATATATGTGATGTTTACTCTTTTGATTTGAATTCAAATTAGTCAGTATTACTTTTCTCTTATGAGAGAGGGATATTTGCCAAACATTCGATGCAAATAATATACCCTGATATAATCGATATATATATATATATATATATATATATATATATATGTGTGTGTGTGTGTGTAGAGTATATATATGCATATATGTATATGTGAAAATGTATATATGTATATATATATGTATGTATGTATATATATATATATATATATATGTATATATATCAACAGACAAAGGCTAATCAAATTGTTCAAATATGTGATAGTACAAATCTAATCACGCAAAACGGTTGACAGAAACACAAATATGCGTGTCTAATGTTAGAAGTTCAGGCTATGAAACACTTTTTGCAAATTTTCTAGTCGAGCAATAATTGTGGAACCACTCTCTAGAGCAAACAAGAAAATCGATTTACTAATGTTCAATTATTGCAGAAAGAAAACATCCCTTGATAAAATCTACTCGATTCTCAGTGAAGTGAGAAATTTAGAAATAAGATACAGATACCCTGTAGATAATTCTCTTATGAAATCGACATCCTCGAAAATTTTCATTTCTGTTTTCATGATTGTAAAAAATAAACAGCTATTCGTGACAGCTATACCAGATGAAATGGTCATAACACCGATTCTATGGCACAATTTTCTGCCATTTTAAAGCTACATTTTGAACAATTTCGCATCATCTTTCACTTAAATTTTTTTGCTTTCTGTTCCCTTTGATAATGTTGGACTTTCTTATGTTCATAAATTCTGCGTTGTTAAAGATAAACAATTTCATAATTTTTTTTTATTTTAATTATTTTATTTATATTCTATACTAGCGACTGCGCCACGTAACCACACACAACGACGATTCAAACACAACATCGAGTACACCCAATATCAAGTACACTCAACATCGTCTAACCATCAACGCTGTGAATTGGGATAATGGGAAATTTTCATATGCACAAAAGAAAATTTCCGAAAAATCAAAAATACTCGAACTAAGGATAAGAATAATGAATACAAGTAGGATAAAATGATGGTTAACAATGATGAGTTAATTACGAATTTGCCAGGATTCGAACCTGGAATCGTCTGATCCGTAGTTAGATGCGTTATCCTTTGCGCCACAAGTCCTTTCCAAATGCCGAAAGATGTTATCCAGACTGAATATAGACAGAGGTAATTTCCGTTGACATGGGCAGGTTATTTTTGGGATAAAAACGAATCAGCCCCCAAACCCTTTTTCGGCCTTGTTGGGTGACTCGGCGTTGTTCCTTACGAATCATATATAGATAAGAACAATCAAGGCATTCACACCGTTTGAGGGGGGGGAAGAATCTTTCAATTCGGTTTATGCGTTCGAAAATTTTATTGATATATATATATACAAACCCGCATTAATTAAAAAATAAACATTTAGAATTTTGTTAATAATATATATATATATATATATA
>NC_136506.1:100085412-100100412 GCF_053919585.1 Euprymna scolopes
ATGTATGTGCGTGTATGCATGTGTGTGTGCCTGCGTTCGTGTGCGTATGCACGTGTACATGTACATGAATGTATATGTATGCGTGTGTGATTGTGTGTGAGTGTTTACTATACATGGGGAAAGAAAGTCTTTAAAAAGAACGCTAAAAAAACATAAAAACCTTCACCAAATGGACCAAAAACCCTACTTTGAATTTAACTTTGACCGGGCACCTTGAACACTTACAGTTGGAGTCAGAATGTCTGAGACCACACATCACTCTGAAAACCACATTTAGTATCAGCGGAGGTTAAAATAACTCTACAGGCTCCCATTTTAAAGAAAAACTTTTTACGAAAACATCTGAAGAGAGCACACCCTAAGCTCGACACGCGTTATAAAAATATTTTAAAATAAAAATAGGATGAAAACCTTTTAAAAAAACCACAATTGTTGATGGCTACACTCTTTTAAATATACATTTTTTCTCTCGTTGGATCTACACAAACATCACTTTTAATATATATATATATATATATATATATATATATATGTATGTGTATATATGTATATATATATATGTATATGTATGCGTATATATGTATATATATATATGTATATATATATATATATAAATATATGTATATGTATATATATATATATATATATATATATATATATATATATATATGTAGAGCTGGTGAGATGCATTTGTGACAGTGCCTTTCCCAACGGATGTGAGGTTATTATTTTAGCAAATGCATATTAATTTACGAACCCTAAAAACCAATAGTGTACAAAAAACGATCGTGTCGTGCATGCAAGAAATATGTTCTGAAAACTATCCATTAATAGAATTTAAAGAAATAACTTTAACGTTTTAGATATGATATATTATTTTAGTCAACCTTTGATCAAAAATATATATAAAAATTAAATATATAATAATATATCATAATATCATAAAGCGAAATATAGAGAATGCACCCGTCATTGATATTCACGCTTTAGATTAGAAATTATCGAGCATAGACAGTTAAAACAGAAATTCTCTCTTTCATTTAGGTTTGCAAGAGAATGTAGAAGAGAATATATATATATATATATATATATATATATATATATATATATATGTATATCTTCTATGATATAAAGCTGAATGTGTGTCTGGTCATATGGTTGACTATTATTTTAAAAACTGATTGCATATAATGATAGAAAATGTATCGAGACACATGAATCGGTATGTTTGATCTGGCAGAACGGTGGTTCATTAAAATTGTGGGGTCTGCGTTCGCGCCTGGTCCACAAAGTATGGAAATAGAAAATTTAAATATTAAAAAAAAAAAGTTTACAAGTGTTTTTTTATATAGATGTAGATGAGAATACTTTGATAAGTATGTTTTAACTTTAATAGGGATGGTATAATATAATTGTGGCGTCTGCGTTCGCGCCTGCCCTCAATAGAATGGAAATAGGCACACACTTTAATAAATACTTTTCATATCTATCTGCGTAAGTATACTTTGATTATTATCTTTCAGTTTTTAGAAATATTATATAATAACATTATGCGGTGTTCGTTCGCACCTGACCTCCATAGAATGGAAATATGCCACAAAGTTTAACAAGTTTTTTTGTTTAATATATATCCACAGAATATTGTGATAAGTGTTTCAGTGTGAACTGGTATGGTATAACAAATTATGGGGTGTATCTATTTTATTTTAACTTTCATCATATTTTGCTTTGGTTTTGATAGCCCCAAATTTAACCCAAAATTACAACCCTTCCTTTCGATAATCTATCATACTTTCATAAATCAGAGTCCATTTTCTGTAGGCTATTTTGTAAACCAGTCAACGACGGGTATTTTTGCTGTCATATATATATATATATATATATATATATATATATATATATATATATATATAACCGCTTACCCTTTGGAAAAGGCACTGTAATAAATGCATCTTACCCGCTGCTTTACTGGCATTAATGCGAGGCTCGTTTGTTTATTTGTAAATAAACAAAGCAGCTCAAGCACTGTCAAATCAGTTGGCAAGTGTCTATTCAAATTAGACTTTTCATGAGATCGTTTTCGAGCACCGATCCCATGGGCTGGAGTTCATAACTCTTGACTATCGACTCTATAATTGTATGTTCTTCTGGTCTTGCTGAACTGATAAACTATGATACAGCGAACAGTACTCTATATAGATTCCTCTCTCTCTCTCTCTCTCATATATATATATATATATATGTGTGTGTATAATGTGTATATATATATACATATATATATATATATATATATATATATATATATATATATATATATATATACTATTAACAAAATGAACAAATGTGTGTGTCTGCGTGTGTTTCTATGTCTGCCAAAAAATTTTTACAGTCACATCGGACCATAAGAAAATTAATATCCTTAGAAAGATCAATTTCTCGGACTTAAAATATGTAAAAGATGGCCCAAAAGATTAATTCTGTGCTGATCAACTGACCCGTATTTTGCAAGAATGGCTTACTTTTTGCATCGCGATTTATGCAAGGCATACGCTTAACAATCTGAATGTACGTTGAAAAAAATTATTTCGACCAGTGTTTACGTCATAAGTTTTCGTGGCCGTGGCTGCTCGCGCGTTAACTTTTTTCACCTTTTTCCTCCTTTGGGTTACAGGTTCAGAACTACCTGCTTCGGCTATTTTTTGCGCTCGCGCATGTATTCGTTGTTATTTTAATTGTAACAAAAGTTGTCTCGATTCATTTGGTTTCTGGGAATATCCTAAGTATACGAGCTGTCCTCAACCAGGCAAGGCCGGGAAGCCATGGCAGTTATAAATAAAACGGAAACTGTCGCTGTATTATTTTCTGTTCTCCGCGACGTTCTCGTTACTTAGCGCGTCAAATATTTTACCTACAAACAAATTTAGAGCTTGCGTACGAAATTAAAAAAATTAGGCAACTTTTTGAACAGCGATTAGTGGTAGAGTAATGTACTCTCGCTTTGAGCTTCCGCCTATAACACGCATTGTTTCAGCCGACCGCGGAAAAAAGAAACAGAGGGAGCAAGACGAAGAGTGATGTCAACTTGTTGATTTTAACGAACATGATATTTACTGGGTGATCCGGGACTACACATTTTGCATCGACGGATTGATAAATGACTGAGCTTGTGGGGACAATTTTTCTGAAACAGCTATGCTTTTGTGGTTATATTAACATTGTAAATATTTCGTGAAAATGTACTTACAGTATTTTATAGTCAAATGTAAAAAAAGAAACAATAAGATTATAAAAAAAAACATATGCATTAAAAACTGAGATTAATTTCCTTTTAACCAGACAAACAGGGTCTTTCAAGTAAGGTACGCAACATGACCTTTATATATAAGAGCTCTCAAGTTAGACACGAGACCACCTGCAGATGAAAAGGTCGAATTATCAAGAAGATAATTGTTTGAAGTAAGTGTGAGCCTCCCCCGAGTTATTAGAGATCAACTGGTGTCTTAGGCAGGAAGCCATGGAACGACGTGCCGTCTTTTCTTTCTGTTATTTTATCTTTCATGTTGATAGTCAGAAAATGTAAGGGAAACAGGGTAAGTTTTACTGACCGACAGTGAATGAGAACGACCGAGAGACAAAGAATGTTTTCAAGTGACACACACTTGAGAAAAAAGGTTGGAAAAAATAAATACATATTTCATCTTATCTCTTATGTAATCGATAAAAGGAAACATCTGTGCCTGGCTTTTTGCCAAAAGAAAAATAAAAACTTGTAAACACGTTAACATTCCATCAAGAATGTATTGATAATATATATATATATATATATATATATATATATATTATATATATACATATATTATCTTCTATACGCCTATAAATTCGTTTTTCTTTTGTGTGCATTGATATTCATATTGAACCCCCCCTTCTATTTATTGTATTTATTTGCTTTCCCCCCTAAGCAAATTAGACACAAGGATGTTTTTAATGTTGGTAAAGACCAGCCTCCCTAAAAGTAGGCAAAAAGGAGGCACTCTGTTTACAAAAAATAATAATTGTCCCAGTATAGAGGGTTCTGTCTCCATTGACTGGTACAAATTATCTAAAGTGCAGCATCTGCAGAACAGATGGTATTTATTTGCTCCCCCACCGAGCAAATTAGGCACAAGGCCGATTTTTAATGTGAGGAGTGAAGGGGAAATGGGGACCAACTCCCCGGGGAGTAGGGGAGCTGGATAGTGACAATTGGTAGGAAGGGTTGCCTCTACATTGACCAAGGTCTTATATGTGGAGTTGCCCCCACATATGGTCTTTGCTTGCAGTATCTGCCGGAACAGATGGTATTTATTTGCTCCCCCGCCGAGCAAATTAGGCACAAGGCCGATTTTTAAAGTGAGGAGTGAAGGGGAAATGGGGACCAACTCCCCGGGGAGTAGGGGAGCTGGATAGTGACAATTGGTATGAAGGGTTGCCCCTACATTGACCAAGGTCTTATATGTGGAGTTGCCCCCACATATGGTCTTAGCTTGCAGCATCTGCCGGAACACATGCTGCACTTTGATCCCGGCCCGAAGGCCAAGAACAACAGAAAAAAGGCAAGCCTCTTATCATTTATTTACAAAGAAAATACAATGTTATTATATATGGGTCATTGAATTGAATTCATCTGCAAAAGATTTAGTTAATTTGCATATTCTTTTGAACATTAATTTTAATTAATTCCCTATTAGTTTTTTTTTTATTTTTATATTCATGCAGATATTCTACATGATCTATATTTGCATGATATTTGCGTAAAACGTGTACATATATATTTATGTATGCGTATATATTTTTGTTTAATCTATATATCTATCAGCCTATCCATCTATCTATCTATCTATCTATCTATCCGTCTGTCTGTGAGTGTACATTTCCCTACGCAACAACTCTGTCAATTTTAAGTCTACAGACTCGGAATTTTATATACAGGGTACTGAGATTTGGGAAAATCGATGTGATCGGTTTTCGGCCAGAAATTTCTCGATTAAGGGGTCAAAGTTCATCGATATGACCTTTGAGAACTGTACTAAACTCCTCCGACAATGTTGAGTCTAGCCACTTAAATTTCAGATATAGGTTCCTTGGACATGGATCTAACTTGATAACTTGATTTGAGCCTAAAACAATAAATGTTAAGGGGTCAAAATAGGGGTCAAATTTAAAAAAAAAACAATTGACCGCTTTTTGGGGCTCAAGATACACCTCCAAATACCCGGGCAACGCCGGGCACCCATGCTAGTATATATATAAAACTATTAAAATCTCAAACTCTAAAGCCTGTCGTTTAATAATAATTATAAATAGTTTTAAATTTCTATAAAAATATGGGGCCCTCTATCTCTCATATATATATATATATATATATATATATATATATATATATATATATACTAGCATGGGTGCCTGGCGTTGCACGGGTGTTTGGAGGTGTGGTTGAGCACAGAAAAAAGTGGTAGTAGTGTTATATAGGGACATGTAATACAATTTGATAAGGGAGAGAGGAGCTTAGAAATTTATACAGTTCTCAAGATTCTTATAACGTAGGAAGAGAGAGGGGGTGATCAGATATTTAAATGAGGGACCCTAATTACTTATGATGGTGAGGCCCATTTGGTTAGGATGGAGAGAGGGACACCTTACTTGGGTGGGTTATACAAAATTCATTAAAGATGATTACACATTACATTTAATTTGCGGAATCACGACAGGAAGACGGCAGTTACAAAAATATGATGTTATTTTATTTCATTTCACCGGTCAGAATGGTGATGGCATTCAGGTTTCAAAGTCGTTTCTATATGTTGAATGTTCTTACCCTTAGCTTCTAAAGAGAGGCCCTCCTCATGTCAGCTCTCTCCGGCTGACTGTCTGACCTCGATCCGGACTCGACTGCCTCCGATCTTCGTCAATCCTACTGATCTTCGACTCTAGCTCATATATTGAGAATTCATTTCTGCCATGACGTCATACGTGTGTCTGTAAACGTGATCAACCCACGTGGCCTTAACATATGTGAGTCTGCACATGTTTCAAAACCATTTCTGCAGACAAATGATTCTCACTAACCTATTTTTCGACCTAACTTTCTTTTCAATTTTTTAAAATTTCTATTGTTCGTTATTCTTTAGCTGACATTATTTTAATTCAGTTTTCATGAAAAAAATTGCACAATTAAAATTCCTTTTACAGCAAACATATCTAAACTATTTTATGTGAAACTGAACAATGCGAAATTCTATTTCTTAACCTTGTTTCAAAGTTAAAATCTAGGTTTATCCTTACCTTATTTTCACTTATTTAATGTTTTTCTCACTTACAAGAAAAGGGGAACCTTTTCTAGTAGCAGTAGGAAGGCAGGCTCGAACCCGTACCGCGAAGGAGGAAAAGAACAAGGAAAAACGTGACGTCTTTGCTGTTACGAACACCAGCAAACCGGAAGTGACGTAGATTTAAATTAAGGCTAGACAATCGAAAAGAGGAGATTACTTTCCAAAATATCGGCGAAAAAAGCGACCACTCCATGTTGAATAGTGCTCAGTTGAGGGTAGAAAAATAATGTTTTTAGCTGTTGTGTCGGTATTTGTCGTCTGAATGGTCGGGCTTCAAAACGATACTGATCTTGTGAAAATCCATCGCCTCTGTCGAAAGTTTTAGGCACACATGCAACCATACATACATACATCTATATATTGGTAGCTAAAATTTCCACCCAAACCAATTAAAAAAGCTTGCCCTATTCGTGAATACCCTTTATGTCAAATTTAAAATGTTTAGACTAAAAAGTGACTGATTAATTTGGTAGATACCGCAGAGGTCATGTAAAAAAAAAATGACCCCTATTATGACCCCTTAACATTTACTGTTTTGAGCTCAATTAAAATTATTAAGTTAAACTCATGTGCAAGGAACCTATATCTAAAATTTCAATTGTTTATACCCAAAATTGCCAGAGGAATTTGGTAGAACCTCAAAAGAATCGCTGATCGCTTTTTTTTTTTTTTTTGCTAAACGTACACCTCGAAACACCCGGACAACGCCGGGCTTAAATGTTAATGCAATAAAAGTTCGTTTGCCATTTTAAAAAATGCCACAGAAAGCTATGGAATGGTTCTGTTGGAATATTTTGGAGTAGTAATGGGGTAGTTATTTAAATGCTGCTCACATCAGCATTATGTGGCACAAGGCCGGAAAGTGGGAACCCCGCAGGCTCCAATAAAGAAGGTGCACTCCTGCAATTTAAAAAATGCCTGAGTAACCCCGTCGGCATTCCCCGGTTTGGGCGCCTCAGGCAGCAAGCAATAAACTTGCCCAACCGGAAAGCCCGGTGGCAAGGCCTGGGAGGGTGGACCTCCTAGGTATTACCCAGGCGGTGTGCCTCAGTCCAACAGGTGCTGGTCGGTTCCCGGCCCCTCACCTGTTGGGCTGAGTGTCAAGTGACGAATCCTTGACATGTGCTACCCTGTCTACCTGCAGCCGAAGCCGACAGGAGACACATCCCATCATAAAGGAATTATAATGGGGTATTTATTTAAATGCTGCCCACATCAGCATTATTTGGCACAAGGCCTGGAAAGTGGGAACCCCGCAGGCTCCACAAAAGGAGGGGCACTCCTGCAATTTTAAAAATTGCCTGAGTAACCCCGTCGGCATTCCCCGGTCGGGGCGCCTCAGGCAGCACGCAATAAACTTGCCCCACCGGAAAGCCCGGTGGCAAGGCCTGGGAGGGTGGACCTCCTAGGTATTACCCAGGCGGTGTATCTCAGTCCAACAGGTGCTGGGCCAGTTTCCGACCCCTCATCTGTTTGGCTGAGTGTCAAGTGACGAATCCTTGACGTGTACTACCCTGTCTCCATGCAGCCGCGGCCGCTAGGAGACCATCCCCATCAGAAAGGAATTCTAATGGGGTATGATCCCACACAGTCGGACGATTCTATTTATAAACGATGCTGCTAAGAAGTGACGAATCAAATAAATTCACTTTCTGCTACCAACCAGTCAGAAACCAGAATTGCTTCATAAATATTAAACCTTTTCTGGAGCAATTTCACATGTTCTTTCCCGGGTTTCGACACGGTAAGAATAGTTTGTTCTGTGGAACTGTCTACTACAAACAAGTCACCTCCCAGGACTTGTGTGTAACAGCGAACCATCTGAAACTGTTCTGAAACTCAAAATGGCTGACACTTCTAGAGCTTCCGACTTCTTTACGCTCATCTTGCATGAATCGAATGGGTTTTTTGCTTTTGGGACTAGTTGGCATAAATCGAGCTTCTGAGTGATATAGGAAATTAAAAAAAAAAGGAGAGAGTCAGTAATGCATAATGAAAGGTGTGGGAGGAGTTAGAAAGTCAGAACAATAGGGTTTATTAGCTAATTAAAGAATTTACTGGATAAAACCCGTCTTTTGTCTAAAGAGGCAATACGTGCTCAGTTTGATTTCAGTGTTGGAAATGTACACGCAATGATTTGCGTGGAACTGAAGATATGGAGGTTTTGCGCGAAGTTTGTCCAAATGCTACTCAGAGAATATCAGAAAATAAGACGTTGTCATGGACATGAAAACTTTTCCCTGCCCTCCAGCAATTTCTTCCTGTGACTTTCAGATATTGCTTAAGCCTAAGGGAAATCTTGAACGTTCTCGTTATGAGGCAGTTGAGGAGATGAAAGAGGCTGCGACTAAGGTCATTGACACGCTCACACAAGACGCTGCCTGTGCGGTCTTCCAAAATCTTTTGGAAGGTACAAGTGCATGTCGAACGAGGAAGATTCCTTCGAAGGGGACTAGAGATTAATGTGTGTACTATCAATAAAATGTGGCCATTAGAAATGTCTGGAAACTTATTGAAGGACCTCGAATATTTGCTATACAATTCTTTCAGTTTTTTTCAGGTATCGTTTAGTATACGTGCTGTGTCCATCGTATTTTTCTCCAGCTAAACATTATTTGCAAGTGTACTTCTAACACTGTTATTTTTGTCTTATTTTATTTCGGTTTCCTTTGGCTGTAAATGTTATAGATTGTATGACGTATATGTAAGTAGCAAGAACATAGGTGCACACGGAAGCTGGTGTAGATTTGTAGCAACATAAGTATACCACACACATTGTCATCTATCTATAAGAGCGCTCGAAAACATTTTATTCTAGAGCTACATGTTATGAAACTCAGATGTTTGACACGCCATCTAAATGCACATTTTGAACACAACAATATTGAGAACAAAAACGGACCCCCCTCACAAAAATACTGGTCAAATCTAGATTACGTTTATATCAGTATCTGTCACTTTCTGGTCAGGTGTGCATCTGCTTGTGAGGGAACAGTAAACTATAAAATTTAAATGATTCCGTATCATGCCATTCTGAGTTTTGGGGCAAGCCATTCTTAATCCGTATGCAATCACTACGTTGTTCCGTTATAGGCGTGGGGGTAAATAAGTAAAATGTGTTATTAAATCGCGTCACGTAATACCGATCTATGTATGTAGTTATGCCCACACACTCACACATCTATATAACAAAGCTGAACATGTGTGTGTGTGTCTATACGAATAGGCTACTATATGGTTTACTATTAAACTAGACCGACAACATACCATGATAGAAGAGGCATTAAGGCGCAAAGACTCGGTATGTTACATTTTGAACTGGGGTAATTCATTAAAATTGTGGGGTCTACGTACTCGCCCGGTCCACAATGAATGAAAAAAAAACTAAAGCAAAACTTTTAAAAAAGTATTTGATATAGATGCACATAAGAATACTTGAAAATATGTTTCAGCTTGAACAGGGATGGTATAATAAAATTGTGTGGCCTGTGTTCGCGCCTGGTCTCCTTAGAATAGAAATATTCCACAAAGGTTTACAAGACTTTGATAATTATACTGAACTGCTTTGGTGCAATACAATTATGAGGTCTATTTAGCTTTAATATTATTTAGTTTTAATTTTTTTACTAAAATAAAGTTTAAGAAAAAGAAGTTGTTTGCGAATAATCTGTAAACTTATTTAGGTGACCGAAATGTGATTTTACCAATACTTAAATATTTTATTGTAAAACTTGAAGGGTTAAACTATTTTATATTATTTTCTGCGTGTGTGTTCTGGTCCCTTTCAAGCAACTGTTTTTTTTGTTTTTTTTTTAGATAAAATTTACTTTAAACATTTCTTATCCTAAAATATTAAAATATTGGTAAAATACTATTTCAGTCCTCTGAACTTTTTTCGACGATACCCTCACAAATTCTCTTAATTAAAATATATATTGCACAAGTAAGTGGTTATTGTTTGGTGTACTTACTATTTAATGTCGTTTTATATAAAGCAACTAAATTATCCGTGATTGAAACCTTTGTCATAAATAATACTGGGACATGATTTTTGTCAGGACAAATTTAAATTCCGTTTGGCGGTTCAATGCCCGCATAAAACATTTTTGGATTGGCGACAAAAAAAAATCCAGTACACGTCACTTTTCGAAAACCTAACTGAAAACTGAAAACCCATGGCAGTGAGAAACAGACGTTTTTCTCATAATGGAAAAACTATTGACTCTGAGGTGAAAATACTGCTCGAGGAGGTTAAATCGAGCCTAGCAAATCACCATGGACGGCTCAGCTGGTTATACCCACTTCTGAAACCTATATAAGAAATTATCTTTGATGACAATTTATTATTATTATTATAATTATTATTATTATTATTATTATTATTATTATTATTATTATTATTATTATTATTATTAAATAATGAAAGAATAAATTAATCGGGGGGGGGTTGAGTATGCCAAAGTAAAATACAAGGTCGATTTTTTAAGTATAAATGAACATTGTGAGAGGCAAGATTTCCTCAGTCCTGAATGGTTTGTTATCCTCTAACTTATGAGGAACGAACAGATACGTAATTTTTTAATTATTTAATGGAAAAGAAAATTTAAAAAAATTATTTGACAGATTCTACACTTGGAATGATTTATTAAAAAATAAAGTTATTTTATGTATAATTTTTAATGATTTCTTTAAAATTTCCAACGCAAACATATGGATTTTTTTTTTTTTAAACTTTTCGCAGCTATTTTTTATAGTTTGATTGATCGAATGCGAATTTCGTTTGTAACTAAATATAATTAATAATAGATAAACACTCCTGTTATAGTCTTTTCATCACTACTCACTTGACCCAAAATCAGTTTGGAAATCCGACAAAACAGCTTTCATATATGGACATTTACGCGTACACTCTAAGGAGTAATTTATTTCAATTATCTTCAGAGAAGTAAAATTCTTTTCTATTAGTTTGTATTTGATATGTTTGCAAAAGTTGAAGCAGAAATGTAAATCAAAACCTATTAAAATAAACTATGAGCAGATTATGTCAGAAATTATGGAAACCCAGACCTGTTTATCACATTCACTACAAATGTAAAGTGGAGGAAAATTCAAGAAGAACGTACATCAATCGAGAATATTTATTGGCCAGAGTTTTTCGCCTGAAGATAATTAAAGTAATGAATCTGAAAAACAAATCAGAAATCTATGGCGCACTACGATGCTACATGTAAAAAAACGAGTGGCAGAAAAATGCTTACATCCTGCACATATATTATTGTGGCTTTCCAGAAAAATCACCTTCAATAAAATTGATTCCATTATATCAGCTGTGTTACCTGATATACAAACTGCTTCAACCTTATTTGAAATAGTACAGAATGACATGATGAATAAGCTTTGTGATAATATCTATAGAAATTCACCTTCCTAAACGACCCACTTTAAACCCGGTTTAGTGAGAATGGGTTTCCGTTTTATAGTAGGCTGTCTGGAGATGGTGGCTTAAAAATTATGGTTGACAGGCATTAAGTTTACAATAGATGGATTGTACCTTACTCTCCTTTACTTTCAAATAAATGCAATGCACACATAAATATTGAATTTTGCACTTATGTGAAATCTATCAAAAATGTTCGCAACTTGAATAAGGGATCTTATGTAGCTATGTTTTCCTTACAAAAAAAAATTATTGATGAATTCTCTCGATATCAACTTGGTTATGAGGAGTTTCCTATTCACGAAATGCATCCACCAATGCAATAGCTTGTAGTTCATCTTTAAATGTGTAAAAGTGTTTATTTCACAAACAAAAATGCTATCCAACAGATACAAATTTTACTGCATTTTTAAATTGTGTGAACAAGATATCCTTGGAAAAAAACTCTCATGTATAATCAGGTAACATCTAATCACTGATAGATGAGAAAAAGAGCAGCTTATCTTGAATGTGTCTTTTTTGGGACTCACTCGTCATGACATAAGAGAAGCGATTCATTTCCATTTCTAAGAGATATTGACGGACCAGCTGTTGGCAAATATTATATTGCTTTTTGATGGTTGTATATTCTCTTTGCCATCGAGAATTTGAAATGAGTCAAATGGGTGCGAAGAATAAACTACGTTTTTCAGCTTTTCGAAAAAAATATATTTTGTTGTTTACGTTAAGCTACGAAAGACAATAAAGTTGATACAAAAATATATATATTTCTGCATAAATTTAAGGTCTTTTCCATAATACTTTGATGTTGATGACCCAAAAGTTGAAGTTATTTCTTTACACGGAGATCCCCTTTTTCATAATATTCCGTGCTATCACACATTAGTGTAAATTCTTTTGATGCTCTTTTGAATCTAGTAAATGACAAGTACTTCTGCTAGTATATATAAATACTTATACATATATATATATATATATATATATATATTTAATTATTTAATTATTATAGTAAAAAAAAAAAAATAAATAATTATATATATATATATATATGTTTTGAAAAAATAAAAACCGAATAAATTTATAAAATGGTAGTCAACGTTTCGTCCCTTATTGCAGGGGATACTTTCAGGATATTAAAAGGAAAAATGCAGAAGAAGAACACGATCATAGACCAAACTTAAGTGAAGCGGAAACAGTGTTAGAATCCTACCCATATAGGGAAGGAAACTATAAATATGTGTATAGGTTGGCTTGTTCAATGTCTATATACATATACTTTTAAAATTTAAATATCTATGTACACTTTTTTTTCTCTAATCTTATTCATTTTGTTTAAATTATTTAAGTAAAACCGGTTTGGGATAATAGTATGAATTAACAAAGATCTGCATTTTTATTTTGTTCTTTGATTATTATTATCCCTATACAAGGGGCTAAATGGTAGAAGTCCTTTCTTTGTGTAAATAGTATAAGTGTTTAATATTAGTGCTGACTCCAATTCTTTTAGCTCTATCTATCACGCATTTTATAATTTTCGCATCATCTAAATTAAATGAATGCTCGTGTTCCGCACAAGGGCAAACGTGTGCATTTAGTGCGTTACCTTATATCTCTTCTATGTTTGTAAAGTCTTAATTTCAATTTACGCTGTGCCTCGCCTATGTATGCTTGTTGGCAGTCATTACATGGGATTGAATATATACCGGCGTTGGATATGAGAGTTTTGGGAGAATGCTTGGTAGTTTTTAATGTATGTTTTATTGTTGTTTAAGTATATGGATGTATATGTGTGTATATTAGCATATGGTTATATATCTGTATATTTTTACGTATTTGTATATTTATATACATGTGATTATCTGTGTATCTATACATATAGCTGTATTCTTGCGTGTGCGTATGGTCTTTTATGTATATATTTACGTGTGTATATCTGTGTCGCTTTCGCACACGTATGCATGTATTTGTATATTTGTTACGTATGTATGCATACGGATGTGTGCCTCAGCCTGGATATGTCTGCACTGGTCAATCCCCCCACCCCTAATTTAACGCATAACGACACGTAACTTTCGTAGTAAAATCACACACGTGCATAGCTCTTTTCTTAGCTTTACAGGTTCAATATAAGTAGAACACCCTCCACACCACCCTATTATACAATTCTCAGTCCCAGTAAAATTATGACCATTTTTATTTCAATTTTATGTTGTTGTGAAAAGTTTTGAATAATCTCCAATAGGTCCTAATGCGATCTTTCCCTATTTTTGGTTTTTATCCTCTTTTTAGAGAGCTCGCAAGTTTTTATAAACTCCTTATGAACTTGTTATACTTTTTTGAAGAGCTCAATTTTTCTTTTTTAATTTTTCTCTTATCTATCCCATTTTTCTTTTTGACGCCGAGAGTTTCCAGGTAGCTTGATGTAGTCTCTTTGTCCGAAACAGATGGCTATTTGTAGCGACCATATGTAACTGTTTACCCTGAAATAATAAATAATATATATATATATACATATATATATATATCTATATATATATATATATATATATATATATATATGGATTTAAACTAACAATCTTATCACTATTATTGTTTCTCCGTATTTATTCTTCTGAGTGTATGCATTACTGGGTCATAAGTGTATATAACCTTTTGGATTATCGATAATGAATAGTGTCAGTCTAAGAAAAATTATGATAGCAAAATCAGGAATAGTTTCTTAAAATAATAATGTGATGAAACTTGTGTTTAGTATTGATATTTGTTTTATATAAAAGTCATCTTGCTTCAGTAAATACTCAGTGTCTAAAGTCAATGTAAGGTTGTCTCTTATTCATTAATCACAACACGAAAATATGATTAATAAGAAAAATGTACTTCAAACAGAAAATTCTTCCTATATTCCTATATTCCTTACATAGATTCTTGATGCAAAATAGACTATATGTGAAATCTTGCTGACGTTTGTTTGTTTTTACTAAAGAAATCTACTGTAGTAGGTAAAGAGTTGTAAATATTAGATTCCGAAATATTAAATACGTACGGCACAATCACCTTGACATACCAAATCTCGACATGTTAGCGAAGTAAAGCAACGATGAGCCTGGCCAGTACAAGATGGGTGACCATTTGGGAAGGCTAGACGCTATGTACCGAAACGAGTCGTAGATATTTCCATGTAGGTATCTGGGGGCG
>NC_136506.1:100105412-100107912 GCF_053919585.1 Euprymna scolopes
CATCAAATAACGGATGTTCGATTAATAATTAAGAAAATCTCTGTCCTGTCGCATTCTACGCCATACCATAATTCATGATTGGTAGTAATTTAATCATCATGTGGCTCTAATTATCAATAGCTCACATCAACCCCTTCGATAGCAGAAAAAAATAAACGAAAACTCTAATGAAAAAAAGCAATTTTAAAATTTAAAAAAAATATCGCAATGTATTTGTGTAGTTTTTAAAGACTAATGACTCCATGCAGTGCGGCCGTAGCCGAGATTGAACTCACTGCACGAGTTTGTAGTGTAATTAAAATCTTGTCGGCATATTAATACTTGATGCTTCGACAGGTCTATCAAGCGTATTTTTTTTATCGTAACGCCATCACTAGAGGAATACTTACTATAGCTTAAAAGAGTCCCGTTTTCCCTCGAGAGAAGGATAGAATGCGCCAGTTTCTCAACCAGATATTTTACCTCGAGGTACATACAGCGCCTCGCCTTCCCAAATTTTCACCCCTCTGGTACTGACCAGACTCCTCGTTGCTTAACTTCGGTGATCTGGCGAGAACAGGTTTGTCAACGTTATTGTGCCGTAAAGACTAATTCGCGAAGCTAAAGTCATAGAATGAGAGGATAATAGAAGAGGAAATTTTCGATGATGTGTAAAAAGAATATCAGAAATTTGGTACGACTCTAGAGAAATCTCCATGGTTTCCCAATGAGCGATCGGCGATGATGACTATTCTATGGTTCTGTAAATATCTATAACATGTGAATATTGTTTGAAACTTCCTAACTTATACAAGACAATTTTTTGATCTACCCACTTTACATTTGGTATACAGAGTATTCAGACATGTGAAAAAAATTGTAACTTCTTTTAATCAGGAAAAATCGTTGTTAATCGTCAATATTGACATATAGGTACGTGGAAGAGACATCAGATTTTTATCTGTTTTAACTGTGTCCCGACTGCGCCTGCAGGTTTGTGAAAATAGCAGCTGCATGTATTAATATGAGGTAGTTTTAAAAAATAAAATTAAAAAAATATGCCAAGTTGGTCTAATGGTTATCGTACTTAGCTTATTGTCTTAAGGTTTCGCTTTCGATCCCAGCCCCAGATTTGTTTTCTTCCTTACAAGAAGTAAACTGTTTCGAACAAACATATTTGCATGCACAGGTTTTAGTTTCTTTCGATTTCTTTTTATTTATTGTTTTGGAGTTAAATTTTACATTAAGATTAATATTCTCTTCATCATTAATAATTTAGCAGTAATTTAAATACAATATTTATGCTTGCGTGTGGTCCGGGTATTGCCGGGCCACCTGCTATTATAAAAGTAACGAGTGAGCAAATACAACTACATAATTACGGTTGCTTGGAGGCATCTTTTAATGCTCCGGAAGGATAGAAGTCTTGTCTTTTTCCATGCAGTGCGTCCTGAGAAAGAAGTTAGTATCAGCATCATAATTCAGTAGGCTTATTCTACTACTACTACTACTACTACTACTACTACTACTACTGAGAGTAAAATTATTAAATATTCTAATAATAATAATAATAATAATATTGTTATTATTATGTTGATATTAATAGCCGTGTATCACGATTTCCAGATTATATATTATTAGATGATCGGGATACCTTATTTATTAAAAAGGCAGAAAGAAGGTGATAACATACTACCAATATTAAAGTAGTATATGGACAAACTAAGTTAATTTTCGTAGTATGTTATCTTCGTCTATCCTTCAAAAAAATCAAATTACCTGATCACTGAAGACGCAATATAAAATATAAACCTATCTATATATCTATAAAAGTGAAAGTGCATGCGTGTCTGTGTCTGTCTGTATGTCTGTGCACATTTTCCTTCGTAATAGCTCTGTCAATTTTAAGTCTACATACCTGAAATGTAATATACAGGATATTGGGATTTGGGGAAATCTACGTGATCGGTTTTCGGTCAGAAATTTGGCTGTTAAGGGGTCAAAGTTTAACGATTTGATCTTTGAGAACTCTACCTAATTCCTCCGACAATTTTGGGTATAAGAACTTGATATTTTAGATATAGATTCCTTGGACATAGATCTAACATAATAACTCAATTTGAGTCCAAAACAATAAATTTGAAGGGGGGCATAATAGGGGTTAATGTTTTAAAAATTACGCTTTTCTTTCTCAGCATACACCTCCAAACACCCGGGCAACGTCGGGCATACATACTAGTATATCTATAAAAGTAAAAGCGTCTGTCTGTCTGTTTACATTTCCCTACACAATAGATCTGTCAATTCTCAGTCTACAGACTCGAAATATGATGTACCGGGTACTGAGATTTTGGGTCTAAACATTTGAAATGTTAGATATAGATTCCTTGGGCATGGATTTAACTTAATAACTTTATTTGAGCCCCAAACAATAAATGTTAAGCGGTCATAATAGGGGTCTCAGTAAAAAAAAAAAAAAAAAAAAAAAAAATGGAGCATTTTTTTTTGGTTTTCTTTCTTG
>NC_136506.1:100112912-100172912 GCF_053919585.1 Euprymna scolopes
AACATCATATGCCTAGAAAAAACTAAATGCGACATGCAGAGCACCAGACGTACTTGGCATCAATTACTGAATATCTCATTAAAAAACCGGCAAGGTGCGGTGAAATAACGATCGAAATCTTTTTATTAATACTCTAGTCGTGCTCACTGCACATTTTATCTTACGATCATGGAGAATATTCCTGCTCGATTGACGAGGCATTCTCTCTGTAAACAGAGAGAATGTCTCTTAGGTATGAACGTGATTAACCTCTGTGATCTTCGACAAATATTATAACGTTACTTTATTTTAATCGCTTGTTCTTTTTTTATCAGGCACAGATGAAACGTAACGTTTTCTATTTAAATAATGTTTATATTTTTCCTTTTTAAATCCTTCGATACAGCTTTGGTAAATCGAGCGGCAAACTAGTCAGCTGACTCCTCCTTTTATTTTTTTCTCTTCTCTCTCCGTTTTTTAAGGTGTTTCTTGCAATTTATATCATCTATATAGAAATAAAATGATTGCAGACATTCACTGTTACATCAAATGACGGTAAGTTTGCAATAACAAATGCAACATGCAAATGTATTATGTCTAAACAATTACCCACCATCTTACGTAAATTTTGAACGCCGTCACAGACACATTGATTCGTTACAATAAAATCCTACCATAATTCCAAGGAAGGACACCATAACGATCGCCAAGATCCTTAGATGAAGTAGTTTGTATTTTCCCCCCATTTAAAACAAAGTACCCCATTGCTCTTAGTACACAGGAAGAAATTCTTTAAACATTGTAACTATACGATCATCCATATACAACTACCTTTACACTTCACTGTTCGAAAATGATGATTTCTCCCCACTAACATTCCGTCTAATTTCATTGGCTAAGACCATAAAATTCTATTATTTCGGATTAGCCACATACCTACAAAAACGAGCACGTCAAACCTTATTAAAT
The DNA here is from genome assembly GCF_053919585.1 of Euprymna scolopes. Lineage (NCBI taxonomy): Eukaryota > Metazoa > Mollusca > Cephalopoda > Sepiida > Sepiolidae > Euprymna > Euprymna scolopes. The sequence goes on from NC_136506.1 coordinate 100,113,861, forward strand.
ATGTCCGCTCAATCTATGTGAATGATTATTTTATGCATATTAAACCAAATAAATAATAATACTACGCTCATATTCATAGTTTTACGTAGCTATACCCTCACTTTTACAACATACACAATATAGGCACGCATCATTTTATATACATTATAATTCCTACCGGTGCTTTTCCTCGATGTTACGGACAAATGTTCACAAACACTTACCATAACCTTTACTTTTATGTTGCACAAATAAATTGTTGTAAATTGTGCTACAAATAAGTTAGTGCAGTTTCTTTTTGTAATTCTTACATCTACTGGTTCGTTGATTTTAGAGTCGGCAATTACGCTGTTTTGAATTATTTAGACATTTAGTTTTTAGTTACACAAATAAATATTCGTAAATTGGGTACTAATAATTTAGCGCACCTTTTTTTCTGGTAATGTTTACATCTACTGTAAATACCGTTGCTTTGTTTGTTTCAGCGTCGTAAACTATGCTATTTTGCATTATTTAAATTAACATTATTTACACATTGGTACAATATAAACATTTCGTCGCCGCTCTTTCTGATCATGTACTGTTTCAGCGTCTTGAATTGTGTGATGATAAAATGAACTGATCTCTTAGTAAACGAAGATAGCCGTTGTCTCCATCTGAGTAATAACAGAAAACAATCGAACCACTGATAAGTTCATTAAATTAAAACATTTAGACAAGAAGCGACAGCACCTTTAATTTGATTTAACAGTAAGTTATATGGTTGGTCTTTAAAAAAAAGTACGTACCAATAATATTTCTTTTATGTGAACACATTTACAAAACAAGCTGCGCCAACTGTTTCCTTTTTATTAAACATGTTAAAATCTTATACATTAAAAAAAAAATCGTCCCACCTTGCCTTATTTAAAAGTAGAATTATCCTTCGATTGAGCGTTCAAGCTATAGAGATGGAAATTCAAACGAATCTCTTAATAAAAAGGAGTTCTATTAGCCTGCTACATCAAAGTGGAACCTAGATTTGACTTGTATTAAACAAAAAATAAAACAACATATTTTTCAATTGGGATCGTTTTCGAAATCCGTACGGGTCATAATGGCAGGAACACTAGAGGATGACCTCCAATCAGTAGTGGAATGAGGAAAAAAATGGATGGTCACGTTCAATGCCGCCAAGACTAAACTGGTTTCATTCAATAATTACAAGAAACCTTCTCTACCACCTATAGCAATGGCCAACGACTCTTTATCTGAGAGTACGTCTTTCAAGCTCCTTGGCCTAACGTTCACAGGAAACATGAGTTGGAACAATTACATCGAGGGCATTGCCAGGGCCGCTGCAAGGAAGGTGGGCTCTCTCTACCGTGCTAGAAAACTACTAACACCCGAAAGTATCCTGTACCTCTATAAAGACACCATTCGCCCATGTATGGAGTATTGCTGTCATATTTGGGCTGGTGTATCGGCTACTAGTCTCTCGCTCCTTGACAGGGTTAAAAAGAGAGTCGCAAATCTGATAGGCCCTGAACTGGCATCTAAGCTTCAGCCTCTGTCCCATCGACGAAACATTGCATCCCTCTGCCTGTTCTACAAGTATTTTAATGGGGAATGCTCTGATAAACTGCAAGCACTTGTGCCCCCACGACGTGAACACCCTAGACAGACCCGACAAGCTGCAAAATCCCACCCCCACACTGTAGAGATCCCTAGATGTAAAAGATCTTTCTACTCCCCTAGTTTCTTCCCCAGAACCGCTAGACTTTGGAATTCCATTCCAGGTCACTGCTTCCCCAACTGTACTGACATGCAGAAGTTCAAGTGCAACGTGAACCAACATATTTCTGCCCAAATCCCTATATAGTACCCCAGTAGTGGTTTTCCTTGATAGTAGCCCCCTACACCAAAGTGGCAATGTGCCTTGTTCGGGGTGAAAATGTAATAAAAAAAATAATAATTTCTTCATTTTTTTTTGCTTTCTTTTCTATTTTATTGTTTTTCCGCCTATGTTCATTATTTAATTCTACTCTGGATGCTTCGTTTATTGACAGAGTGACAATCATAAACACTATTTCCTATAATATAAAACACATAATAATACTCGGCGCTAAATTAAATCGAGAAATACTCTCATTTTAATTAATTTTTATTCAGTGTGTATTTGATTATATTTACGCCAGTTTTTATAATTTTTTTGGTCTGTCCAATAAAATATGCCGCTCAAAGTTCCCATTGTATATTGGCTACGGATATACGAATTTATTATATATATATTTTTGGTACTGTAATTGTTTTTGTTTAGTTTTCTCATCAGGATTTATTTTCCACACTGCTCACACATTATTTTTTAAAGCAATTATTTCCTTTAGCTCCACTTATAAAATTTCTTTTACACTGACGACCTTTATAGGTTATAGACTATGTTTCATAAGTCCATCTCTTCAAACTTCAGCGTAAATAAGTAGTTTCTGTGGTATAATAGCATTCATTACGCACTACAATTCTCGGTTCTACGCACGCACGATAAACAACTCTACGTCTCTTTGCACGATACTGCCATCCCCATCCACATTTCTTTTTTTTTGGTTTATAGACTTTGTTGGTTGGTAGGCTGAACACATATATAAAGAGTAACTTGGGGCAATTACTTTGACAACTTTCCACCCTCATAAAATTGGGTGTATATTCAGAAAGTCGTTCTTACAATTGCGAGGTTTGGCGTGGTTATTCCATACGACGTTCTTTAGATAAGAAAGATATGGGGGTCTATTCCGGAAGCCGTTCTTAACATAAGCAAGTTGGTGATTGAGCACCCAAAACCTCTTTAGTTTATTCTTTTTACAAAGGGGGCATGCTTCCACGGGGCAACATCGCTTAACAGATGCTGCTAGTAGATAATGAGTCTTCCTCTCATGATTGCAATATTTAAATTTCTCCATCAAAGTATCATTATATATATATATATATATATGCATATATATATATATATATATATATATATATATATATATATATATATGCATATAGTTATTCTTCTATACAATTAGGGTAAACGTGTTTGCCCCCACTCAGATTTATGAGAAGAAAGACGTAAGAGGGGAAATGGTGCTGTTAAAATAATAGACACAGTACATGCTTCTAATCTTCTGTTTTTTTTTTCTTGACAGCATAATATTTATCTACAAGTATTCAAATAGTGTTACTGGTTTGATACTTCTGCTTATTGTTCTTGTAAATGAAAGAAAAATGGGTATGATTTATTTTACTCAAAAGTTTTAATTGATAAGTTTAGTAAAAAAAAACGTTATTAACAGATCATATTATTTATACGAATCAAGTTTTAAAGACATGTTAGTTTTGAATATCTCCTTGATTTTCTATTTTTCCAACTTATTTAAATCAATTATTCAACAATGATATAAAAATGGAGGTGTATGTACGTTCCTTAACTACGTCTGTCAAGCTTTCAATTGTAGTTTTCATACTGAAGGCAATGCTTTTCTATCATTAACTCATGTATTATTTTGTAAATTTTCCTCTTGTTTTCTTACTCTAATGTATCGAGAAGTAAACTTCACTTGTATCGTACTCATTGAGGCAATTTTTTTCAAGAAAACCAAATAAATAATTAGGACGCGGATTCTTTGAGTTTTAATGAGTTGTCTGAAGACTTGAATAAGCGATAAAATAAAATTTATTACCAAAGACCTCTTAAATAATGCATAAGTTTTACACATTGTTTTATCTAATATTAAAATGTAAAACTTCAAATATTCAACTGAAAATATACATGGCTGTTAGAATTGTCTAATGAATACTATTACCAGTACAACTATGCCACTTTGTTTGAGTACACAAATTGATTCTTCCACCTTGCTTATTAATACATCGATTTAAAATATGATACTATCCCCATTTTACGTATTATATATCGAGTTTAAACAAAAATAGGTGGATGTCGGAATGATTTTACACCCTGATTAACAAAACATGCTCACTAAATTTCGCTATAAAAATTATTTGCCATAAATTTATTGATAAAGCATGGCGTGCTCCGATCGTATATAAAATATACCTTACGGTTTCGTGTTTCTAATTTTTATGTATGTTTATGTTCAATTATGGCTTAGGTTTAGAATTTCGTCATTAAACGAAGCTACAATGATAAAATTTTCGCATTGTGAGGAAACAGATTTTCTCATAAAGAATGTCGGTTTTATTTAACTCGTGTTTTTTTTCCTTTTTCTTTTTAATTCGGTCTATTTTTTGCAATCGTATTTTACGCTCAGCTGTAATGCAAACCTATATATTTCTTGGTTAGGCGCGATTAAAAACCTGTTTACTAGCTCGTTTAATTCTTTAAAAATGCTTATTACATTTTCAAATATAAATAGCATTATATCTTAAGCTCGGGCGGACCCAAATCCATACACATACACACACATATATGTATATACTATAGACATATATATATATATATATATATATATATATATATATATATATATACATCCATATACATATATATATAGATACTATAGACCTCATCAAATTCACACACATATATAAATATAAATATATATATATATATATATGTGTGTTTGTGTGTGTTTATGAATGTGATGACGTCTATAGTATACATATGCAACAGCAGACGTATAGTGTAATGGTGAGAAGCCTTGACTGTCATTTAGGCGATCGGCTTTCGATCCTGAATTGGGGCAGTTGCCTGTGTAGCCTACTGATGAGCTGCGAAACAGTACTGTATGTGGATGACTACATGTGTGTGTGTGTGTATTCATAATGATTATTATAGGTAATTTGTTATTATAGCAAACATAGGAATATATAAAACATTTGGAATATACATTTTTACTTTTAATATATATATATATATATATATATATATATATATATATATATATATATATCTCAAAAGTGAAAATTTGCATTCCAAATTTCGAAATGTTGACTATTTTACTATTTTTGTTTTTAGGTATTTTTAAATGTTTGATTCTTTAAGAAATTGTTTCGTAAAGCAGAATTATTTTTGTAATTTCTAGACTATTTTTTTTATCTCGGCCTTAAATGCCAGAACAAAAAGAACTCATCAACGTCATCAGAAATTAATGGAATATCGGCATGACTACACATTCCTAATATCTGAGGAGATATTGCAAGTGTGTTGTATTTTTGTTATGCAATATTTAAAATTCTAATCCAACTATTCTGCAACATATGGTCACCAACAGTAACAGCTTCCTAAGCTTTTTAAAATGCCACAATAGTGACGATATACAAAAGTAAAGAGACCGGACAGAATATTGAAATCATGAAGCAATCACTTCTATCGTAAGCAGGAAAGATATCTTAAAATATTCTACACTTCTGGCTGATAACATAATTTATAAAAGCTTTTATGAATCAGAGGAGACATATCTAATCAAGATATAATATTCACAGTACCGCAACTACAAGAACAATTTGCTTAATAACGTCAACTTTTTTAAATTTTATAAGGAGTTTTGACAGGGATCACAGAGAAAATTAAAACTTCAAAAAATCCTTAGTCACTAGTGTAGCCCATCAACCTTACTGTGTATGCTATTAAGATTTTACGAGGACATAAAAGAAAACATCTGATGTGGCGATGGATGTTCGAACCATCTTGTGTCAGACACTGTGTAAAGTATTAATGCATTTGTTCACCGACTTTATTCACTATTTCTCTTGCTGCAATACTGACAAAAGGCCCAGGAGAGGTGAATTTTACGTTCAAATCAGAAGTGTTGGAAAACCATATAAACATCAAGTGCCTGTAAGCAAAGACGAAGACACAGTTTGTAGTTAGTTCGGCACCGCTGGCTCGAATCCTAACATAATTCACTGACAGTGTTTTTTTTTTCTGAAGCAGCGAATAGATTCGGACTGATGATTGCCATCAAGAAAACAGAAGTTATAATACAGAAAACCCATAACGTAATGGGGGATCCTCCGGAAATGTTCCTAGACGGCAGCCTATAAAGGGAAGTTAACAGGTTCAACTAATAGAAGTGTAATGACATCAACAGCGTAACATATAGGAAGAACTATCAACCAAAATTCATGCTGCAGCATCTGCATCCGGAAAATTGAAGTAGTGTGTCAAACTAAAACAGATCCATCTGAAAACCAAGACACAAGTTTTCCATTGTAATTTCAGCATTTCTGTACAACTCGAAAACATGGAGTCTATACAGACACCACGTAATGGGATTCTAAAAGTACAGCAGAAATATATTCTCCAAACAACTAACATCTCATGGAAGGACCAGGTATATAGTGTCCAATTCTGGAAAATGGCATACCTCCCCAGTTTTAAAGAAATGATCACAACGTGTATGATAAGGCGGCTGGGACGTGCCATATACATGAACAAACGCAACTTACCAAACGCCATTTTCTATGGATAATTTAATTTTGTAGCACAAGGACTACGGTAGGATAACACTAAAGAGAATAAGAAATAAGATTACTTGACAGAAAATCCCATATTTTGTAAGAAAGTGTTGGCTGCGCACCAGTTATGGTTAGCAAAAGAAATCTACGACAAAAGATTTAACAAGCTAAACCAGTAAGTCTCCCTGCCGAAGTTACATGCACGTGTGTCAGTTGAACTAAGACTTTTGTCTTGACCTCACATGCGTTCAGTATCCTACGTGTGTGTGTGCGTCTTTGTGTATATTATATGTCTGTGTATGTATATATATGTATATATGTATATGTGTATGGTACAGAGAGATGGAGTCTGAAAATGTTCTTGTATTTCTTGTTTAGGTTTGGCTAAAATAATCATATGGCCTATAATATTTAACTTAAAGTATGTTGCACACCGATACACACACACACGCGCGCACACACACACACACACACACATATAATGTTATTTCAAGAAGGAAAACCGACAATTAATAAAATAGTAAGCAACGTTTAGTCCTTATATCAGGGAACAACATCATGATTTCGTAGGAAAAATATAGAAGAAAACGATTACAGACAATATGCGAGTGAAAAAGGAAAACATCCTAAAGTCCTTCCCATTCTCGGCGGAAACTATAAATGTGCGCGTGGAAAGGTTCAATTATGCCATGCTTATATATATATATATATATATATATATATATATATATATATATATATATATATATATATATATTATATATACATTAAAACGTTATTCGAATACATATGTTCATGCACATTTTTTCACTCGCATGTGGTCTGTAATCGATTTTCTACATTTTCCCGACGAAATCTTGATGATGTCCCCTTTAATAGGGACGAAACGTTGATTACTATTTAATTAATTCTCAGTTTTCGTTCTCAAATAACATCTAATCAACCTTCGCTGGCATTTCTATTTCATTTTTAGTCAAATATATATATATATATATATATATATATATATATATGCTTTACTGTGTGCCTGGCAATATTAGGATAAAACACAATCATATGTCATGTATAAAAACATGGGAAAGATCTGAAAACTTAAAGATGATAGGAATATACTGCATAAAATTGCCGGTCGAACATTACAGAAAAGGGGGAATCGGGTGTATTTGTCGTGATTCCATAAAAAACCGGCGACTCAAATCTATTCTTATATAAACACATAGAAAGGCGGAAACTAAAATCAAAACATGTCCTCAGATCTAAAAGAGCAATATCTGAACAGAAATAAGTAAAAATAAACAAACGACGTTACAAGCATCTGGAACGATAACGAGAAAATAAAAAAGCAATCAAAGAAAACAAAATAAAAACGCAATAGACTTCAGGATAGAGTGAAAAAATCTTACAGCCATGCTTCATATGAGATTGGAAAATAATACTAGTCTGAGGAAAAAAGAATAAGGCGCTTTAATAAATAGAGACTAACAGGATAAAACAATCATGAGAAAAACAGCTTTAAAAATGAACTTCTAACAAGAGTGAAGATAGTCAATAATACACAGGTAATCTTATGTAGGTAAAAAGAGAAATCAGGTTAGAAAAAATATCATTGAGACAACGAAATAAGAGATAATAAAAATGATTTTAAAACAAGTAAAGCAATTTTAAAATATTAAAATAATACAATTATACGAAATAAAATAAAGGCGCGTCGAAAAAAAACTATAATATATGAGAGACACATTTAACATTAAAATACTTACAAGCTGAGGTAATTTTACACAACTATCTTAAAAATACGAAAGTCTTTCTTTTTTTACTTTTATTCGCAATAATAATATTTTCTGCATCTTGTGTTCGCCTGTGTTTGTGTTATTCGCATTTGCGTAACTCATACATTACCTATTTTTATTTAATTTTAGCATTCTTTAGTCAAGGAAAGACGCAATAGCGTAAGAAGAAACATTTAAAAGTATTATTAAAACAATGTATAAATGCAGAGTTAAAACATCCCGAATGGATATTTATTTATTCAGAATAATCAATCGGTAAATGACTTTAAAAATAAACATCGTTTTTAATATTTCGGATTTCGCAAGATATGCTGGAGAATTGAGGCTTTAAAAAAGTTAAAATTTTTTGCTTCTTCTCCTCAGAAATTACAACGCATTACGAGCTTATATTGTTGATAAACCGAGGCATACATAAAACACGATTAGTTTAACATGAGTTTTATGACATGAAGTTTAAATTAAACGTTTTATGACACAGCGTAAGCATTATGAGAAACATTTCAAAATTCATTTTACAACATCATCATGGTAAAAGTCAACGTTGAATTTCAGAATAATGCAAGAAAAACCTGAAAAAAAAACTCCCTAGAAAAAGGAGTCTTTACTGACTGAAGTACTTTTTAATTTCTGTCAAAAAAACTTTTAACGAGTTGCGATATTCCCTCATAAAAATTAAATAATTTTCCTGCATCTTCTTTTTCGGGGAAACGTAATAAACGACGTGTCTTTAAAGGCAGTTCGGAAATTTGTTTAGTTTAAACTTGAAAAATCTGAAAGATAGAATGAATGATGAAATTGTTTAGATTTAACAACGATATATCCAGACTATAGGGTGGAGCTTAATCAAAAGAGACTTCCATGACAATAACTTAAAATAAATAGAAATATATCAATTCACACCTAATTTCAATAAGTTAGAGACGGATAAAGGTGTATGAATTATAATTAAGAACGGATAAGAAACCTGATGGAAAGAGAGTAAAAAATAATATAAAATAATCGCAATAAATTCTTCCATAGAAATATCTCCCACATTTAAAACTTTTCATTATATGTTGTTATTATCTCAAGCAACAGCAACGATGTTTTTATTCAGCTAATAACTGCCCATTTTTCCATGTATCCTCGTGAAGCAACTGGGTTTCGACTGAGGCACATCATGCTTTTTACGGTGAAAATGTAACTGCAACGCAGATGACTACCGAGTTTGTCACTGAAAAAATTGTAGGATCATTCTACCGCTCCAGAAAGTATCTCCTGCTGATGCAATTCTCTATCTATATAAAAGCCAAGTACGTCCAAGGATTGAGTCCTGCTGCCACATCTGGGAAGGAGCTGCTGAAAACAGCCTATCCTGCCTTGACAGAATATAAAAGACTTCGTGGCTTAGTGGGAAATGCCATCTTTTTTCCCTGCAAACTCTCTCCCACAAAAGAGACGGTGAGAGCTTGTCTTTGTTTTATCCTTACTTCCATGGCAAGTGCTCGTCTTAGCTCCGGTCTCTGCCCTCTCGCACATCTTTCACGAAAAAACACCCGTCTAGCTGAAACTACTGTCAATAATTTCCCCCATTCTTTATCTGTGCCTAAATCAAAACGTAGATTCCATGAACAAAGCTTATTTCTTAGAAGTGCGCGTCTGTGGAACTCTGTTTCGTTTGCCTGTTTCCCACCTGACTGCAACTTGGATTTCTTCAACTCCAACATAAACAGATTCCTGATAAAGCACATCCTTAAGTAGGACAAGTTATCAAATCTCCATTAATAACGATTACTACGATATTATCCCATTAATTATTGTACACGCAATAACCTTTATCACCGAGTGGTTTCCAGGCCTTAATATGTGGTGACCACCATGTAAAAAAAAAACAGATTATAACGAGTTATACATCGATGTGTTGCCAATTTCAGAGATGCGCATTCGGCACTTAAAATTAAGCAACTCAGAAGGCCTCTAACCACTCGATCGACACACAGTATTGGAGCTGTGAGACTTTCTGTTACTCAGTCGACCAAACGTTCAGCTCGCAAACATGCTTGTCTGTAGGATTGTCGGATTAAACAGTCAGAACATTTCTACACATTGATATGCAGTTCCAGCTGTACAAATAAACGATTGCTCACATACTGCACGAAGGTAACTGAGAAGATTGTATGTAAAAATGGCGAACATTTTCTGCGGCGCCCTGTGTAAGAGAATTGTCGTGATGTTTCAGATAGCCGCCATTAATTTATTCAAAATTTTGTAAGTCATCTTTGAAGACAATTGAAACACATTGCGCTTTGATGATTAAAAAAAAAGCAAAATATATTCAAGCAAATAGAAATTAATCAATTACGGAATCCTTACAATAATATGTGAAGATTAATTTCTCGGAATGTATATATTAATTTCTAAAGCTATTTTCATTACGATATATTGTGTCGTAAATATTTCAGTCAAATAAAAATAAATATTATAATATTTTAGGTCGTCAGTGATTTTTTTTCTGTAAACAATATTAAGTGTTCTTGTTTGATGCATTTTTTAAATTTAGCAGTCAAGTTATATGATTGACGTTAAATTTTATCTCAGCCTCAGATCAAAAGCCTCAAACTCAAATCCAATTGTTTTCTTCTTCTCTGCACTTTCCACACTGACGCCCAAAATAAAGAAGACATCTCTTTTATAGAGAGACCCAAACCACATCTCATTTGTATACCCCCTCCCCCCTCTCGTCACATCATGTAATTTTCAGTCCATCAATACCAGGGGGCAGCCATTTTTATTTTCTCTTTTTTTCTTTCCTAACACGAGCCGCACGATGCGTGAGGTAAGGTTCTTTATTTTTAAGTAAAATATATATAATCTAAGAACTGAGATTTACTAAATCTCTATATATTATATTTATACACTCTATATTTATCTATCTCTCCAACTAGCGCGGTCGGTTTCCTTTCTCTCTCATTGGCCTTGTCCGCTTATTAACAAAGTAATACTATACCTATATCAATAATATACAAGGTGGGAATAGTTTATCATATATAAGAGATAATATAATCCAAATGTTAATAATATCAAACACATCTCGCCGAAGAAATATTAACAAACTTCTATGTGTTAATTTTATCTCATTTTTTGATCAAGCCAAAACATTATTAGAGAAAGTTACATAATGTTCAACCATTTTTCTTATATACTGTTTTACACAGTAACATTTGATGCTTATAGATATATGTATAAAATACACACTCTATCTTCAATGGAAGATTAAATACTGAAATTATACATATGTGTTATCAATATCTGTGGAAAGGGTACAATAAAGATTTTCAACTACCAGCTATCTCCAAACATATAGGTTACAGCTTTTATTTTTTATCGTTTTCATCCGTGATAAATATTATATATTTATAAATCAACGCGTTCTCTTCTCCCATTTATGTTCCGGCATGTTTATAGCAATGATATCCTCTACACTCATTTTAAAGTTTACTTGAATCTGGCACAGCATACACCTGCTAACCAACTACGTGGGTCGTTCCAAAAGTCAGCCCTTGACGTTTAAAGACAGCAAGTAAAACGATATAGTAATAAAAGAAACGAGTCGAATTATTGAAATGATTAGGACTTTTTGCAACAGAAAATATTTTGTAACATACGATCATTCTTAATGCACATTAGCCAGTGTGTCCTCGTGCTTCACCATCGTGCTTTTCCATTCATATATTGCTATATAAATCGAGAGACCTATTTCCTAACAGGGCTGACACGAACTGCATTGACTTCGTAAACGTTAAAAACACGCCCATGAATTAGATGATGATCTCTGTTTCTGAGGCACGTCCATGAAACGGTTGTTTTCTTTAAGTCTCAAACCGAAATATCTGCATCAGAGAGATGAAACCTTCAGGCAATGAATGCGCAAGTTCAGCCATTTTAACTATACAATTTGCAATCCCCCTTTTATCTATTTGGGCAGAATAAAATTATAATGAGAAGTAATATATTTGATACACTCTTCCTTAGTTCATTGTTAAATGTATTTTGATTAAATGAATAATTCTGGAATATAGTCAATGTACAAAAAAACTGTTAATCAATTTGGTTGGAATAAAAGCGAATTCCTATATTTCGTTTTTGTCGAGATACAAGAAAATTAGAAGAACGATACGTATATATATTTATATATATATATATATATATATATATATATATATATATATATATATAACTATTGTATCATGTGAAACGAAGAAACGAGGAAGACGACATTAGAAAATTGTAGAGGTCACGAAGAGTAAGATGATGAGCTAATCAAAAGAAAGATATACAATACAAAAAAAACGATTGATGTTTCCAAATAAAATATAGTAAAACTTAATCAAATCTTGGTGAGGCGGAATTAAGATAAAAACGAAGAGCAATTTTGTACAAAGAAAACAGCATTGAGAAACAGACTACGACAAAATCATAAGCAAATGATTAAAACAAAGTAAACGTACTCAAAACAAAATAAGGCAAAGCGATTTAGAACATTTTAGAAAACATTTTTTATGTAGAAAATGCTAAATTGCAAATAAAAATGAGAAACGAATACACTAAAAGGAAATTGTGTAATTATGTTAATCATCTCTGGTCGCCAAACAAGTATCTTCTACCACCAATAAGATACATTGCGATTGAAGTTATGTAGCGGTTTATTTTAGGGATTCGGATAGTGTATTCTTATTGGAATCGCCACGGACTAGGCAGGGATCTACTTGATATAAAGAACTAAAAGTTAATATTTCAGGTTTCAAAACCAGCAATCGCTTGGTGTAAGATGGAAAGATTCTGATCCAAAACGCAGCTCGCTTTCCCCTTTGACACATATAGAAACGGGGATCCAGATTTTAATAATCACGAAAGCGAGACATAAAGTTTATCAAAAGTTCACAGCAGTCTCATTTTCTTGATAAAACTAGCAGGCCTTATGCTCGAGTGGCCTAACGGTCTTGATAGGTGGTGACTCGTTTGGGAAACATACAAACTAGTACATGTGCATGCGACTATTATATTTTTTCTTCCAATCAGTTCACTTTTTGTAAATAAAAGTTACGCGAGCTGAGATAAAAACCAACAGATAAACACGGTGCATCAAGTACGAAAACCATAAGGTCAGCTTCACAGGTTCTTTAAAAAGGGTGTTCACACTAATTTATTCTTAACATGATCAATCAGTTATGTGAACCATTCACGCATACGCATTTCTGAAATTATTTAGAAACTGATAAAAATCCGAAACCCCGCCGTACTAGTAAAAATATAACTACTTAGCAGCCTAGTTTTCCGGATAAAACAAAATTAAAATTATGTCCATCTGCCTGAATATCCTACATCCTAAATTTCACATCTGTAGATTCAACATTTGTTGAGTACATAGGTTGAGAATTGCCCTCGAACACATATTCTAACTTTTATTGATATACAAATTTCTTAACAACCATTTTGTCAACATATTGATTTAAAAATTAATTGCTTTGGAGCAAAAAAAAAAGTAAAAATAAAAAAAACAGCCTCCCATCGTTCTTTCTCTAGCTAAGAAATATTCTCCGTTGTTAACGTTATTATATGTGACATAATCACGTTAACGCACTGGTTCACGATTGATCACCGAAGTTTAGTAACGTTAGACCTCGTCCCTACTAAAAGGGTGACTATTAAGGACTCCCAGGTGCTGAAACTGTCTCGGCATCGTTTCTAGTGGTCCTGGATTTCTCCTTGCGACTGTACTCAAGTGCCGATTCAGAAAAGTTGCACTTGAGGATTGCACAACTTTTGTCTCATAATAACATGTGCTGTTACCCCTACAGAGAATATATTTTGTCTTTAGAGGCGGCACATAGGCATCGAATTTAATCATAGTATTTGTTTTATATTAATCGGAAACGTAATCAGATAAGCAAATGTTATAAAATGCTTCATAAAATGTGTAATTTTTCGATTTTAGCAGCTTACATTACATTTTTCATTAGTTTTAATATCGTTAATTACCGCTTTTTCAGTTTCTGGGTTATGCTTTTTCAGATGGTGTCTTCCAATTATATAAATTATCAACTTCAGAAGTACCCGATATTTATGTAAGTAACATTTTTATATAAAAAAAAGAAGGTTTGACTACAGGAATCACAGGCAGGTCGACCACTAAACTTAGAAGAGTGCGATAAATAGCCTTGAGTGTTTTGGTTATTTAAAATTTAAATGCAAACAAATCTGATAAGACGTTATCACTCTGAATCCACCCTGGTATTTTGGTGAACAATCAGTGATATCACGACTAAGTAATATATTAAATGATCAAATATTTTCAAGAAAAGTGATATTTAAATAAGTTATTTGATACAAAAAATTACACCTATCGAATAGGAGTTCATAAACATTAATATGAAAATAGTATCGATTGTTTATTTAATTGAGAGCTATGCCAAATGAGATTACTTAGAAGCAAATTCTGGCCATCATAATCCAATACAAACGAAAAATAATATTGAAAGTGTCATTTTTTTTAGTTTACTATATAAGTCTAAAGTGTTTTATTTTAATTTATTGACAGGCAATTTTTATTTATTTATTTTTTGGTCGCTTTTTTACATGTAGGTCACAATTTATCAAGGCCCGAAGGCCACTCAGGGATGAGGGTTATTGCGTGTACCGTAATCAATGAGATAGTCTTGTAGTAATCATTAGTATTGGGGGTTTTGATAGAGTGTCTTACTTAAGGGGGTGGTTTGTCAGGAGTTTGTTTATGTTGGACTTGACGACGTCTAAGTTGTAGTCAGGTGGGAAACAGGCAATCGGCAGAGAGTTCCACTGGCGTGCAGTTCTAAGAAAGAAGCTTTACGCATGGAATCTACGTTTGGATTTAGGCACAGATAAAAAGTGGGGAAATTATTGACAGTAGTTTCAGCCAGATGGGTGTTTCTCGTGAAAGATTGACGAGGGGGTACGAGGGACTGGAGCTCAGGCGAGCACCTGCCATGGAAATAGCGATAAAAAAGACAGGCTCGCAACGTCTCTTCTTTGGGAAAGAGGCTGCAGGGAAGAGAAAAGGGCATCCCCCACTAAACACCGAAGTCTATTTTGTACTATATCAAGGCAGGATAGGCTGTTTGTAGCAGCTCCTGCCCAGATGTGGCAGCAGTACTCCATCCTCGGACGTACTTGGCTTTTATACGGTTAGATAATTACATCTGTAGTGAGATATATTCTGTAGCGGTAGAAGGATCCCACCATCTTTCCCAGCGCTCCCTGGCAACAGATTTGATGTACGTGTTCCATTTCAGATCAGGAGTAAAGGTGAAACCCAGAAGCTTGTCAAAACATAGAACCTCTCCAAGACGAGAGGCATCCATTTTAATTGATGCCAGATGGGGATCAGAGCGTTGATGATGTAAAGATGGAAGCTTGGATTTGGATGCATTAAAAGTGACAGCCACCTCTTCCCCCATTGTACCACGTGCTCAAGATCAAAGGATAGAGAATTAGAGAGAGCTTTGTCATTTACGGCCTTTGATGTGTTGTCATAGATAGTATCGTGTAATCAGCATTGATGTCAACGAATGAGTTAAGTATGTATTTTAGTATATCATTGATGTAGATCAGGAAGAGAGGTTGGCTCAGGATGGACCCCTGGGGAACTCCAGCATTAATACTGTGGGCTTCTTATGTCTGCCTATAAACCACTACTTTTATGAACCTATCGGAGAGAAATGATTTTATAATTGAGAAAACATTTCCAGTAATACCGTCGCTGGAAATCTTGTGAAGTATGCCCTATCGGAGAGAAATGATTTAATAATTGAGAAATTATTTCCTGTAATACCGTAGCTGGAAATCTTGTGAAGTAGGCCCTTATGCCATACCTTATCGAAGGCCTTCGATATGTCAAGAGCAATTGCCCTGGAAAGGAAACCTTTGTCAAGAGATTCACTAATCCTATGTGATATAACCGTTAGCACATCTGTTGTAGATCTTGCTGAACTAAACCATATTGCATGTCACTAAGAAGGTTGTTTCTGTTGAGGTGGTTGACTACTTCTTTATTTAATATGGATTCCAACAACGTACTCATTACACACAGGAGACTTATTGCTCTGTAGTGAGAGGGAGATGACTTTTCACTTGAATTATTAAATACAGGGCATACTGATGAGGTTTTCCAGGGTGTTGGAAAGCACTTCTCCTTAAGGCAACGCTTAAACAGTTTTGTAGTATGGGGGCAAGTTCTGGTTGGAGCTTTTTCAGCACTATAACTGGAATGCCACTAGGGCCAGTTGCTTTACTGGAATCAAGGTTCTCGATTAGCTTGGCGACCTTACGCACAGATATTTGCATGTTGCATAGCGTGTTGTCTGTTATAGGAGGAAATACAGGGAGTTGATGGTCATTGTCGCATGACGTAGAATTAGCTACAAAGTTCTTGGCGAATAGTGTTGTCTTGCCTGATGCTGACGAGATGACTTCAGGTCCATTGATGATAGTTGGGATAGAACGCACACTTCTGTTCAAGATCTTGTTTGCTATTTTCCACAACTGGTGGGAACCAAACCGCTGCTCAGCTACTTTGGATTTAACAGACTGAGCATATAGCTCTCTTGCATGTTTTATTACTCTTTTACATTGGTTGCTGGCAGTCCTAAAAGCAGCTTTAGTCTCAGTACATCTAATTCGTTGGTAACTATGGAAAAAGTGATTTCTATGTGCGATGGCAGCAGCATGTTCAGGGGAGAACCATGGTTAGCTGTTATGTTTTTGTTGGAATTTTTTGGATGGTATGAATCGGTCTATGCCTATAATTAACCAGTCGGTCACGTCTGATACTATAGAGGACACATCCTTTTTAAACATGGAATGCAGAGGTAGGTCAGATGTGAATGTACGGACACTATCCCAGTCAGCCATAGAGTATCGATACGAATTTCCCGCCCACTAAATATTTTCTTCAGTAAAAAATCGATGCTTGTAGAAATATATTTTACAAAACTGTAAAAACCATCACATATATTTATATTATGCCACTTATCCCAATCCATGGGTAATTATCATTTATAATCTGCTTGAGAGAGCGGTTTTAAACAAAAAATAACCCGAATTGACCTTCTTATTTGAAGTAGATTCGCCTTCAAAAATTTACTTGTCATTTTCACATACATACATACACATATACATGTGGTAAAAGCAAAGAAAGTTCAATATAGATAATAATAATAATAATAATAATAATGATAATAATAATAATAATAATAATAATTCTGTGGTACAACAGTAAAACCATATAGTATTATAAGCATTTTAATTTTTGACATATTGATAAAATGTATATACATACACACACACACACACATATATATATATATATATATATATATAACTACTTAATTTACTCACATAACAAATAATATACGAAAGTATAAATATATGCGTAAACTTTAAGTATTTACTTCAAAAGTGCTCAATACGTAGGTAGAGCTAGGTAGTAAGTTATAAAATATATATCGCGATTAAGCTACACTGAATATTCCGCGTTTCGTCCACTCTAGGACGCTTCAGGCTTATGCGCATAAGCCTGAAGAGTCATATATATTTTAACTCTCTCTCTCTCTTTCTATATATATATATATATATATATATATATATATATATATATATATATATATATATATGAAGCAATATTTCGAAATCCAATCTACAATTTATACACAATTTCTGGAATTTAATAGAATTTTCCGACTTGGCACATAAAACAATTGTGTAAATAAGCCTTAAGAACATCAAGGAAGCATAAAATAATTTTACTAAGTCTACATTTTTAAAACTAATGTAATATTTTTTTACTTTTTGATTATGCTTGGAGTTATTTGTGAGGTTGGCATGAACTCTTAAGGAGACGTTTGATGAAATGAAAGAAACTTATGCCCCATCATACGACCTTGTAAAACGATGGCATCGTGAATTCAACATGGCCGGAAGTCTGTGGAAACAGCTCCTCGACCCGTTCGCCCCCTTTCTGCCATTGATGAGGCATCTGTCCGTCAAGTTGTGGCTGCCATTTTAGAAGATCGGCGCATTACTAGTCGCCAAATAGCCCAAGGTTAATAAATAAATAAATAAGTAAATAAATAGCCCAGGGTCTGTGGAAACTATCATTCCTGACCATTTGCATTCAAGAAGCGGGAACACGTCGAGTGCTCGAAGATGAATTTGGAGATGTGCCGAGAAGATGAGTCAAAATTTTTCAAAAGACTGATTACACAAGATGAAACCTACGTCCATCACTATGATCCAGAGACTAGACCCCAGTCAATGTAGTGGAAGCACTTGCACTCACCACCTCCAAAGAAGGCATGTGTGCAGCGCTCCGCTGTCAAGGTCATGCTCAGAGTCTTCTGGGACCAGGACAGGGTAGTGATGACGGATTTTCTGGCAAAGGGTACCACAATTACAGGAGCTTATTATTCTTCACTGTTGAGGAAATTAAGGGAAGCTATCAAAATCAAGAGGCGGGGCAAGATTAGCAAAGTTACCCTCCTCCTGCAGGACAACGCTCCGGTCCACAACTCGCATGTCGCCAGATCAGAAGCACGGGCGTATGGTTATGAAAATCTCCCATCCTCCCTACTCTCCTTACCTTGCGTCCTCTTACTTTCACCTCTTCCCAGTTATGAAGTTGTTTTTTAAAAGAAATCGTTTCCCAGATGATGCAGCTTTTATTTCTGAAGCCACGTCGTGGTGAGAGGACCATCCTGGGGTTTCTACAAAAACGAGCTACAGAGCTGCATCAAATGACGAAAGAAATGTATAACTCTGGGCGGTTCCTATGTAGAGAAAGATTAATAACTCTTCCAAGTTTCGTTGCTCTACTGCTATGGGAAGTGGGTTGGTGGCATTACTTATTGCACGCCCCTCGTAGGCATTAACACATTAGATGTTACTGCATATTTTACCTTAATGTTATACTTCAATAGATAAAAATAGGCATTAACACATTTGTCTTTACCGCATATTTTACTTCAATAGATAAAAATCTCATAAACGTTAATTCATTATTGTTGAGTATATGGTAATGTGTGAATTTCATCTTTGTAGTATTATATTTGGAAATAAAGGGTTTCACCAGGTGTGGCATTTTACTACTGAATGTAATATATGAATGCAATACTGTAGTTTACGTTCACTTCTGCAACATTAATTTAATAAGAACGTGAAGTATACTATTATGTTTTCCGATATGCTATTGGAGTCTGTTATAGTATAAAATTATGGTACTATCTTCACCGTACATGATTCTAGTACGAGGACTCGTCGTCTAAATTATCACTCTATATTATGTTACATGGAGTGATATCAGTAAGCTAACGTAAACTACTTCTTTTTATTAAGATACATATTGCGATATAGAGTTTGGTCTTATTTAAACATCGAATACTACGCCATTGTTTACTTTTTTGTCAAGGTGTATTCATATGGTGACTTTTTACATCAAATATTTAAGCTGTCTGACTAATACAAAACGAAAGTGAAAGAGTCGTGGATTGTAAATAAACCTACCATGTAGTGTATGTTTGGATGTGTTGTTAGTATATCAGTTGTTATCCCTTCCTTTATCCCTATATATATATATATATATATATATATATATATATATATATATATATATATATATATATATATGAACACATTTCCCCGTCTTACTTTGACCTTAATAATATAAAAATCAAGAAATGTCATGCAAATGTAATATGCACAACCTGCAGCACGATGTCTTAGGTGTATTATAGGCCTATTACCTCTACACTTCCTCGATAATCGTGGATTCCTATATTTTTTCTGTCGAGAGTTCACTGCAAAAATCGGTTAAAGTCAATGGAAGTAGTAAAATCTTTTCTCTCTAATAAATTCCTCCTACCTCCGCCACCACTTTATACCGTTGTGGGATCGTTCACTAGGGAACATTACGAAAGAACACCGGTTTGGGTTTTCTTTACTTCGTAGTTGCTTAAAAACCTTGAATGGACTTAACCGATCCGCAAGTATATTTATGCCATTTTTTTTTCGCTTTTCGATGTGTTTGTTTTTTTAGTTTTAATTTTTTCGATTACGTTTTTTTCGATTTCTCTTTTACAGAAGTGTTCACTGGGGGTTTTTTTTTGGGGTGAGGGGTCTCCGATCCTGCAGATAAGTTTACCATCGTTTTTTTTAAACTATTTAAACAGGGTTATTAATACGCTTATTATTCAATTTAACCCCTTCCTTACAGACATACCTCCAAAAACACCTGCCAACCGCTAGTAGTCTATATATATATATATATATATATATATATATATATATATATATATATAATGAACTCATTTTTCCTCTCTGGTTTTAACTTTAATACGATTGAAAATCAACAGATTTCATGCAAATGTAATATACACAAACTGCAGCACATTCTCTGAGGTATGTTATAGACCTATTACCTCTACACTTCCGGGATAATCGTGGATTCCTATATTTTTTCTGGTGAGAGTTCACAGCAGAAAATCGGTTAGAAACAATGAAAGTTGTAAAACATTTTCTCTCTAATATATTCCTCCTACCCCCGCTACAACTTACACCGTTGCGGAACCTTTTACAGGGGATAGTACGAGGAAACACCGGTTTGGGTTCGTAGTTGCTTAAAAAATGGAATTGCATTTTAATGTTCCTTTTCTTTCTATGTTTCTACTGGGTTAAACGCACAATTGGATTTAAGCGAACCGAGTGTTTATTTATGCCATTTTTTATTTTGCTTCATTCTGTTGTTTAAAAAACTCGAAAGACAATTCGCTTTATTTCGTGGTGTAGTTGATTACAAAACTGGAATGGACTGGGTGAAACGCACCATTGGATTTAAGCGAATCGAAGGGTTATTTATGCCTTTTTTGCTTTTCGCTTTGCGCCCTGTTTTTCGGTTTTCAGAACACGTCAATCATATTTTTCCCTGATTTATGCTTTCTGTTTTCCGATTTCTTTTTTTAAAGAACTTTTACGTTTGTTCGCTGTTTTTTTTTCTTGTTTTGGTTTCGCCAATTTTATTCAAAAGTTTAACATCGTTTTTACTTTTATTTAACTATTTAAACAGGGTTGTTTCGTCTCTTATTCTTTACCTTACCCCCACCCCTTACGCACACACCTCCCAGACAACTGAGCAACGCCGGGTATCCCCGCTAGTTAAATTATATAATACGTAAACGCATATGAACCACCGTGCAATAGATAGTTTATTTATGAAGAATCATGAATTTATGAAGATTGTTCTGATATGTAAATAAGTCTATACGCTGAGAAAATGTATTTTATATTTGTAACACCCACATTCGAAATAAAAACATATAAAGCAAAAAATAATATGCTGCTGAAAGAATTTACAAGAAAACTCAGAAATCTTTTAACTAATTAAAAATTCTTAGCTCACAAACCATTCGCCTTATCGATGATTTGTTTATTCTTAAAGAATAAATACTTAATGAACAAAGAACACACGGCAAAAGATAAACGCAATACGATAACATACGTTGTGCCAATCATCAATTATTTAAAGTTGACTAATGATTTGTGGAAAGATTAGAAAAAATCAACACTACTCACTGGGCGGAATACTATTTTGAATTTCGACTAAAATCAGTTTATAATTTTTTAAAGTATATAGCGTTTTTAAATAAAATCAATATTTTGTTTTATATTTTAAACTAGCGGGGGTACCCGGCGTTGCCCGAGTTTTTGTTTCCGGGACGGGGGGGGTAGAAAATGTTAAGGTAGGTAAGTAGGAAGGATCAAACCCGGAGTCATGAGTAAAAGTAGGAAAATAAAGTGTGAAAAAAAAAACAAAAAAAAAACATCTGCAACGTTAACAGTTCGGCCACCAAGAAAAGTCCATTCCAGTTGTTTAGGAAAAAAAAAAACTACGGTAGGTCGGCGCGAACGTGAAAATATAATGTGAATTGTCCAGCACGCTAACCACTACGCCACAGAGCACTGCAGCTTAGTTTAGTGATTTTAAATAACTTCACATGAAAGAATTACGAAGCCAAACCGGTCTTCCCTTCTCAACTGTTCCTTGTGAACGATCCCCAAACGGTGTTAAGTGGTGGCAGGGGGAGGAGGAATTTATTAGAGAGAAAATATTTTACCACTTCCATTGATCTTAACCGATTTTGTCCGTGACTTCTCAGCAGAAAAAGTATAGAAATCTAAGATTATCGAGGAATTTGAGAAATAATAAGCCTATAACACACCTCAGATATTGTTCTGCCGTTTGTGCATATTATATTTGCATGAAATATCTTGATCTTTAATCCTATTAAGGTCAAAATCAGACGGTAAAAAATGAGTTCATTTTATTTATATAGAGATAAAAAATCGCTTATTACTGACTATATCAAAAGGAAATTACTGAATAGTAATTATATTTATTCAATAGTAATAAATCTTGATTGATGATTCAATAAATCGCTCCTGATAAAATTACATTTTGGCTGTTTCATCGATATAGATTTCCTTATTCTTCGATATAGATATTATGTAGAAAGTTATTATGGAGAATCTGATGAATATTTTCCAGAAAGCATTTTCATTTTACTTAAAATACGATTCATTGTCGGAAGCACATATAAAGTGCAGCCACTAAAATTCTGGTAGTATATTATTCACGGGGAGAACAGGTAATTATATAATATAAATAATAAGCATAATAATCACATTCTAAATTCGTTTCTCGCAGTAAAATATAAAGAGCCGGCACATTCAACAGAAAAGGCAAATGTGTACTGTATTATATAGCACTTATTAAACATGTATTTCATATTTAAAAAAAAAGAACTAGCTTAAAAGTTGGCTATCGGTATACATATGACATAAATCCCTGTTCGGGACAGTGTCTAAACTTCAAATCCAACCATCCATATAATGTAAAGAAAGGAATCGTCTGTTGCCGACAATAAAGAGCAGAAGCAATCTGTAGTAAAATCGGTACGTATCAAGACGAGATGGACAGTTTAATAGAAACCCTCCATCTAAACAACTATCCAGAGAGCATTACATCAGCTTTAAGAAATCTGGACCAAACACAAAATAATACCGCAGAGAAACAAACAAGTCTTTATAACATATATCAAGGACTTGTCTAAAAACAGCTTGTGAGAAGCAAAATCCACACAGAAAAAATAATGCTAAGATTTCGTTTATATTATTAGACAGTTGATGTTCTATCGATTTGTATGTATTTTAAATTTGCGATTTAAAAAATAAAAAATATATCCATATGACTGAGGTGCATTAGCTTGAATCGAAACCGAAATAAAAACTTTATATGTATGTGTATGTATGTATATATATTAATGTATACATATATATGTATGTTTGTATATATATGTATATGTTTATATATATGTTTGTATATATGTATATGCATATGTGTATATATATATATGTATATGCATATGTTTATTTATATATATATGTATATATATATACATTTAAGGGATTAGAACAACAATCTAAAAAGCAGAATATAGTTTAATAATATTAGTAATGTATTAATGCAATTACAATAAGAGAATAAATAGTGCTCGTTGTAATGTAGATATATAATAACCTCGATAGGCATATCTATCCTGGAGCGATTTGAATATAGAGTAGGATGATGATTAATTAAAATAAAAAATAAAAAATCGGTTTCATAAGGAAAAACAAAAAAAAATCAGTAATTGTACGATGGTTTCAGTAACGATGTTCTTATTATGATAGACAATGAGTCCTGGGCAATAATTTTATCATATAGTTTTTTGAAACAAAGTTTCCTCATCAGCAACAATATTGGGTGATTTTTTTTGCCTAAAGACACAAAAATAAACCGAGCATATATTATTGCTGATGAGAAGACTTTGTTTCAAAAAACTATATGATAAAATTATTGTCCAAGACGCATTGTCTATTATAATAAAAAACATCGTTACTGAAACGATCGTACAATTACTGAGTTTGTTTGTTCTTCCTTATGGAACCGACTTTTCATGTTTAAATTTAATTATAAATTATTAATCACCTTACTTTATATAAATATATAAGGTAAAATTAAAAGCCAAGAACAATGCGAGATTTTTTTTTTATATAGAGTAAAATTAAATGCAAACAAAAGAAATAAAGTTCTTTTTTGTTGTTTGTTTTTTCTTTTTCACACAAATTTTAACTCTAAACAACAGTAATTTTTTTTTCTGTTGTATTCAATGGTGATATAAATAGATAGATAAATAGATAAGATTTATATCACCATTGAATACAACAGAAAAAAAAATTACTGTTGTTTAGAGTTAAAATTTGTGTGAAAAAGAAAAAACAAACAACAAAAAAGAACTTTATTTCTTTTGTTTGCATTTAATTTTACTCTATATAAAAAAAAAATCTCGCATTGTTCTTGGCTTTTAATTTTACCTTATAATTTTCTTCAACAATGCTTCAAGCAAACTACAACCTACTTATATATAAATATATATATATATATATATATATAAATATACACACATGAATACATATATATATATATATATATGTCTTATTTGTAGCATTTAGAATTTTATTAGGTTTAAATAATTCAGTAATAGTTCAGGTACCAATAAATTTTAAGCCAAAAAGGAGATGACTTAAAGTGTAACCCACAAAATTATCATCTTTTACAATTGAGCATTCATATTTTGTTTTAACAAAAAAACAATACACCAAAGCATGGGTTGATAGCAATAAATAGTGTATTTAATCGTTAGTTACAATTCTTTCTAAGACTATTCGGATGAATGCAATACTGATGTCGTTTGAAAATTTTCACAAGTACAGACTTATTGAATAAAAAAACAAAAAACACTTTAACAATAAAACATAATAGAAACCATTTCCCTTATAAGGAAAAGAAAAACAAGAAAAAGCATTTCACCCATATCGCATCCTTGCAAATAATTTTTAAAGAGTTATATAGTTATGTAACATGCAAATAGGATGATTTATTTATGATAAATTACTTTTGAATAAATTAATAGTAATTAAATCATTCTGGATGGAGCAAAAAGTTAATTTCAAAAGCCTATGCGAGTTATTTCATGATAAAGCCCACCATCTTGATAGAATTTTCATGCTTTAACTAATGTATCCTTTCGAATACATACGCTTTAGAAAAGTTAACCATTTATTTCGACAACTACAACATGTTTAAAAAGTCTCAATCGTTTAAAGTTGATTAAAAATCGAAAAAATACATTTCTGTTTTTACCTCATTCTTTTTATTAACATAAAAAATCTAGCAAACGTCACGCGCCTCGAAAGTTCAAAGGTGACTTCTTATATATTTTTACATGGACGTGAGCACTTATCAACGCCCGGAAGTCACTCGGGGATATGTGTTATTGCATGTACACTAACCAATGGGATAATATCGTAGTAATCGTTAGTAATGGAGATTTGATAAAGTGTCTTATTTAAGGGGGCGGTTTATCAAGAAGTTGTTTATGTTGGAGTTGAAGACATCCAAGTTGCAGTCAGGTGGGGGAAAAGGCAAACAGAAGAGAGTTCCACAGGCGTGCACTTCAAGAATGTACCTTTGTTCCTGGAATCATCGTTTGGATTTAGGCACAGATAAAGAGTGGGAAAAATTGTTGACAGTAGTGTCAGCTAGACGGGTGTTTCTCGTGAAATATTGGCGAGGGGGGGACGAGGGATTGGTGCTCAGACAAGCACCTGCCATGGAAATAGAAAAAAAAACAAAGACAGGCTCGCAACGTCTTTTCTGTGCGAGAGAGGTTGCAGGGAAGAGAAAAGGGCATCCCATACTAAACCACGAAGTCTATTTTGCACTCTATCAAGTCAGGATAGGCTGTTTTTTTCAGCTCCTGCCCACATACAGAAGCAGTACTCCGCCCTTGGACGTACATGTCTTTTATATAGAGAATTGCATCAGCAGTGAGATATCTTGTATAACATCTGTTATAATTTCCCAAGTTAATTTAAAGTAATTATAATTGTAGATTAAATTTGCGAGCGAGGAGATAATCAGGTATCATTACATGCGACGATTGTTTATTACTCCTTTATGATTATGCTATGCTTCTGATTGTGTGCAGGAAGTAATAAATGATAAAAAATGAGTAGGTTAATTAGAGTGTGTGTGTGGGAGAGAGATAGAGAGTTGCTTTTGAAGTATGGTAGTAGACTCGGAGTGAACATGAATTTCACATTAATTGAACAGAAATAGTGTAGCGTTTTGTACATGTTAGATAAAATGTTAAGAAACAACCCACAGGAAAACGATTTCATAATAATGCATTTTTCAAGCAAACAAATAAAGGCGCTCAAACTGTACACAGATATTAGAAAACGAGATGCCCATTTTTAACATCATCTCATATATTTAGTCTTATTTTTTGTTTGATTATTTATTTATCGTATAATATGTTGGGTATATATATTTTAAGTACATTTTATAATCGACAAGGATGGTTTACATCGCTGTAAAAAATTTAGGACAAATCTAAGAAAATTATTTCATTACAAATAAGTGTAACTGACCATTTTTAATGAAAATATATATTTAACAATGTATGCAGAAAATTAATTACGCCTGAAAGTATCCTTTGCCTCTATATGGCTATCATTCGCCCATTTATGGAGTACCGTTGTTACATTTGTGCTGGTGCATCAGCTACTCTCACTCGTTGAAAAAGTTTAAAAGAATGTCGCCAACAAGATAGGTCCTAAACTGTAATCTAGGCTTCAGCACTACCCCGTCAACGAAATATTGCATCCCTACTTCGATAAGAACTTTAATGGTGAATGCTCTGACGAACTACAAGCACTTGTACCCCATCAAGGTGAATACCCCGACAAACCCGACAAGCAACTAAATGCCTCCCCCTGTACAGTAGAGATCTCTAGTTGTAAGGAAGCTTCTACCCCAACATTTTCCTCACAAGAACTGCTAGACTTTTGAACTAACTTCCGGAATCCTACTTTCCCAATACTACTTACATGCCGAAGTTCAAGTGTATTGTGAACGGACATATTGCTACTTATCTCCCTTTATAATACCCCTGCAACTTATGTCCCCGAGAGTAGCCCCCTACTTCAAAGTGGCACTATGCCTTGTTTGGAGTGAAAGTTAAATAAAAAGTCCATCCTACTGAAATGAATCTAAAAAGATGTAATAGGATTTCATTAATGTTGTCTTACAGTGTTTTGTAGTCCGATGGGGGCCGTTGTTTATTTTGCATATTATATAAGATTATACAGAAAAATATTCTGAAATAATTCAAACTGTTAATACATTTCCTTATAACATAAAGTATATACATGTGCGCTTCTATAACCCAATGTGTAATAAGAGTTCATATACGAATGCACAGATGCTGTAATAATTTATCGTGGAAATAAGCGATTTGGACTGACAAAAATAGTTATGTTTGGTTTAGTACTTCCGATTCAGGATTTTGCTCACAAACACAAGTTTATAGCCGACTTGGAAAGTAATTATTGTGATAAAAATCGTAACATCTGCCACAAGTGTCACCTCGTACTTTTCTCAATGTGAATCTATGTCGAAACTAAATAGAAACTTGGATCGATATCAGATATCGCATAGGGAAGCCATTCTAGTTATACGAACTGAGTGTGCATATCGAAACGCGGCAATATCGTTTCAGACTTTAAATTTTATGACCGTTTTTCTTTGTCAGCATCTTTTGAATCGGCACGTCTTTTGGACTGCAATACAATTCTAATCCGTATGGAAATCGAAATCTAAAATAAACTGTTCGGACCTAGAGCGTTATTCTCGTCTTCAAACAAAACCGGCCGCGAAAAATGGGCAAAAGCAGGCGGCGTATATGACGAATCAAAGAATACGATATTCGTGTTCCTGTTTGCTCTAATTTTGGCTTTCAAACATTCCTGGCATTCCATCAAATCTTTAAATCCGTCTTAATCTTTGACATGAATGGTTGACCGGGAAAAATCAATGAAACGGCAAGAAAGACGCCAATGAAATCACCGCGATGGACGTATGATTCGCCGACTGAAAGCGGGAGCGCAGAGATAAAAGTCAAAGAGAAAACAGCAAGCATTACAAAGACGACGGTAAAATAGAGGAAAACCTTGAAGACGAACCTCGCATCAACGATGACAACGCTTACAACGACTCAAACAGAAAACGAGCAATTTTGATTAATTTGATTTTAAACACTACTGTTCTCATATTACGTGCTTTTTACGATTTGATCCGCGATAATCCTGGGAGGTATATTACCCAGCCTAATAACATGTCAGTTTTTGGATCCGTCAGTCAGATTTTTTCATCTTTCAGTCAGATTTTTTCATCTTTCAGTCAGATTTTTTCATCTTTCAGTCAGATTTTTTCATCTTTCAGTCATATTTTAGAATCTTTCAGTCAGATTTTAGAATCTTTCAGTCAGATTTTAGAATCTTTCAGTCAGATTTTAGAATCTTTCAGTCAGATTTTAGAATCTTTCAGTCAGATTTTAGAATCTTTCAGTCAGATTTTAGAATCTTTCAGTCAGATTTTAGAATATTTTTGTCAGGTGATGGAATATAATTCTCATAATGTAGAATATTTCTGTGAGATTCTGTAATCTTCTGTCAGATTCTGGCATCTTTTTGCCGATTCTGGATTATTTTTCTCAGATTATGGATCCTTTCTATCGAACTATATAATCTTTGTATCGGATTCGTAATTTATTCAGCCTGCCTGATAATCATTCTGCAGAATCCATGAATTGTTCCGTCCGTTCGGGGAACATTATGCCGGATTTTTCAATCTTTATATCGCATTTGGAGAACTATATGTCGAACTCTTACATTTATGTATCGAACTTGGTCATGTGCATGCCGAACTTCTGAATCTGTATGACTAAGTCTTGAATATATATGTACAACTCGGGAATCTTTGTCTCGCTCGACAATATGTACATGTTTTTTTACATGCACACTTAAAGGTTGTGGTATACGCTTTTTTTCATTAAGCATTGTCGGATCGAAATAAAAAGTAATCGCAATTGCATTAAGTATATCGCCCGAATTCTCGAGTTGAACAAGGGCAACATGAAATCGTCCCCTTCTGTATGTGTTAAATTGACATTTATCTTATCAATAATTATATTAAAATTGTCGACGAAAATCGTAGTAAAAGATAATTGTAAGAAGATGCTTGGCTTTCGAAAGATGTTTTTTTTAAAATTGGCAATGAAAACAAGTATGCACTATTTGTAGTTTACATGTATTACTTTTATATGCTCGCGCTTAGTTATGTAATTAATCTATTAGTTATGAGCTGCCTTCAATAAATTTCCAGACTATTTAGTCCATACATTTAAATTGTCGTAGATTCTTGAAAATTCACTGTTATTGCATTACCCCTTATGCAGTGACTGACAAATTTTTATGGTGCCCGGTTCAAAGGAACACTTACACCAGTAATTGTAATACACCTTACTAAACATAATGGTCAGTGTTGGTGAATTTCAAACATGCTATTTAGATGTGAGAACATTTTGGAAGACCGATATGCAATAAAGTTCTCATTTAAATTTGAAAAAAAACGTCCAATCAAATATATAAAATGCGTCAGACTGCTTTTGAAGTATCTTGCATAAATCGAGCATCAGTTTTTGACTGAAATAATAGATTCAAACATTCACCAATTCCATCCTTGTAACAGGCTATCTGATTAAGATGAGCGTAAAGGCAGTTCTTCATCCTCTTTATTACCCAAACCTTACCCCCTGTAGAATTTGATTATTCTTCTAGCTACAGTGAAAATGTAGAGGGTGTGGTTATGAGATAAATATGGAGATAGAAGAGTCAGTGACTAGAGTAATTTATACACACCAAAAGATTATATCGATGGAGTCATCAAGAAATTGTCAGAACGATTCATCAATTGCATTGCAGCCAGAGGAGATTACTTAGAAGGGACTAGATTTTCACGTGTGCACTATCTGTACAATTACCCATACGTAAAATCTCGAAAGCTATTGAGGGATCCTCGAAGCCGTTGGTTTGAGGTTTTAGATGAAACTTTATTTTGATAAAAACTATAGTAATCTGTACAACTTCTTTCATGTGTCATTAACGATTATTTTCTTATCCGACTTCTTTTTGACTAAATCTCTTTTAAACATTTTAGAAAATATGTATACTTTGTTGAAACCTTTTAAAATAGTATAAAATACAAAACAAAAATCCTTGGGAATGGAATATAACAAAAACTACGTTCATTTGTATTTATTCTCCTCTCTATTATCCTAGCTAAACCTTAACCAAAGATTACATACCTTCGTTATTATACACGTATAAAATTGTTTCCTGTCCCTTCTGGTACAACGTCGACGAAATTAAGCGCAAAAACGCACGCTATCCATTACACACCAAAAGTTGATTACATTTCTAACGACACTGGTTTTAAATGCGTAATTTGTTATTACCTAAATCATTATATAATTCTGGCTTTTTTTTAAAAAAAACTTTTTGATGTCATGAATTGAGCTTTGCAATAGCCTGAAAATAATCCCCCACATATTTTTCATTCCGTAACATTTATTGACTTGTAATGAAATACATTTTCTAATGTAAGTTTACATTTTATTCTTTTGACCATTTTTTTTATCCTTTATAATCAGATAGAGCATTTTTTCTCTTGTATCGTTGTCTATTTCAGAATTAATTACTCAGTTTCAATTCGATTATATATATATATATATATATATATATATATATATATATATATACTAGCAAAAGTACCCGTCGTTGACTGAGTTCAAAAGCAGCCTACAGAAAATGGGCTCTGATTTATGAAAGTATGATAGGTTATGAAAAGGAAGGGCTGTACAGAGATAGCGTCGAATTTTTGGGTATCACAACCAAAGCAAAACATGATGTAAGTAAAAATAAAATAGATACTCCCCATATTTGATGGTACCATAGCTGTTCACACTGAAACATTATCACAATATTCTGTGGATCTATATTAAAAAAACCTTGTTAAACTTTGTGACATATTTTCATTCTATGGACGTCAGGTGCGAACGAACACCCCATATTTCTTCAAACTGACACATACTTATCAAAGTATACTTACGCAGATATATAAGAAAAGTATTTATTAATGCTTGTGCCTAGTTACATTCTATGGACGCCAGGCGCGAACGCAGATCCCACAATTTTATTATACCATCCTTATTTAAGTTAAAACATACCCATCAAAGTATTATTATGTATATCTATATCAAAAACATTGTAAACGTTTTTTGTTTTTTTTTTTAATTATTTATTTTCATATTTTTTGAACCAGGCGCGAACGCATACCCCACAATTTTAATGAACCGTCTTCCTGCCCGATCGACAGTACCCATTCCTGTGTCTCAATAAATCTTCTATCATTATATGTAATCAGTTTTTGATAATAGTTAATCATATAGGAGCCTATTCGTGACCAGACACACACACAGACATTCAGCTTTATATTATAGATATATATGTGTGTGTGTGTGTGTGCGCATATATATGTATGTATATATATATATATATATATATATATATATATATATATATATATATATATATATATACTTTCTGGAGTAAACAAACAAATCAAACAAGACCTAGAATTAAATCAGTTGGCAAATACTCCCGAAGCAATCACCTGCTTTAAAAATATAGAAAACAAAGATAAATGTATGTTTATACAGTTCGACATCATAGACTTCTATCCCTCGATATCCGAAGAACTTTTTAAAATTGTCCTAGAATTTGCCGAGGCATGCACTGATATATTCTCGGAAGAAATCAACATCATTAAAAAATGTAGAAAATCAGTTCTAATAAATAACAATAACCAATGAATAAAAAGTAAAATGAAAAATTCGTTTGATTTGGCGATGGGTGCCAGGGATTCAGCAGAGACATCAGATCTTGTGGGATTATTCATCTTATATACCCTCACAAGCATATTTGATACTACGGATATCGGCCTATATAGAGATGACGGACTAGCTATAATAAAATACTCCAGCAAAGTCAAGGGAGATAAGTTTAAGAAAATCATAAACAAGGAAATGAAAAAATTAGGCCTAAAAGCGGACGTATCAGCTAACATAAAAATAACAAACTTCCTGAACGTAACGTTAAATTTAGATAAAAACACATATCAACCCCACTTAAAAGATAACGCTATTCCAATATAGGTAAACCCTAAGTCTAATCATCCAGCATGAATTATAAAACAGATCCGTAACTCGATCATAAGTAGACTCAGTAATAACTCAAGCGATGAAAATGCATTTAATAGGTCAACCAATATCTATGAAACAGCCCTAAAAATTATGGATACAAAAATATCGATATCAAATACAAGCAACAAAATACCAATAGCTATAATAAAATTAAAAATAGAAGAAAAATAACTATAATTCGATACACGGCCCCATACAATCAAATGTTAAAAACAAAACTTAGCAAGAAATTTCTAGATCTTATTGAAAAACAAGTTCCCGTAACCAACCCCTTACACAAAATTTTCAATAAAAATACCTTAAAGTTATCCTACAGCTGCTTCGAAAATTTAAGTAGGATAATTAAAGAACATAATAACAAAAAATTAAATAAAAACGATGTAAATAATAACAAAATACACAATAAGAAAGTAGACACCATGACAAAAATAAAACTAACACTAGCAGAAATAATAATAATAATAATAATAATAATAATAATAATAATAATAATAATAATAATAATAATAATAAACCCACCCCGGACAGGAATAACCGTACTAGAAATGAAAATACTAATAAAGAACAAAATAAATGCAACTATAGACACAACACACTTTGCCCACTTCAAAATAAATGTCTAACCAAAAGCGTAGTTTACCAGGCCACAATATTTGCGAAAGAAAACCCGAATAACTAGAAATATTACGTAGGTATGACTTCCTTAGATTTCTAAACTCGATACTATGACCACAAAAGTACATTCAACAATAAAAAAACACCGTATGAAAACAGCGCTACCAAATAACTACTGGGAACTCAAGGAAAGCGGACATTCTCCGGTAGTCGAATGAAAAATAATAAGGCAAGCTCCACGTATAGAGACCTAGACGACCCATGTAGATTATGCCTTCATGAAAAAGTTGCTATCCTGTACTTTTAATAACCCAAAAATCTATTAAAATGTAGAAGAGAAATAGCGAACAGATGTGTTCACAAGATAAAATTTACTCTACGATATAAAATATTTTTAAAACTAACAAAAACAATAGAAAATAAACAAATAAATTAAACATGAATATACATAAACGATCACACATATATGTATATATATACATATATGTATGTATATATATATATATATATATTTATTTATTTATATATACACTAATATAAAAACACTAACCTAGATTAAAAACAGGTTAAGAAACTAGATGCCCAGGCTAAATAGAGCACACACAAAGGATCAGGTCAACCAGAGGACAAATAAGCCTTTGTCCGGTAAGTGCATGTTCATTGGCTGATAAGAATGGCGCGGTGGATACTAGAAAGCTGATTGGCTAACTAAAATCTTAATAGATGGTGCGTATATAAAAACAACAGACAAGAACAAAATTCGCACATAAGCCTGCAGCGCCCTAAAGTGGATGAAACGCGGAATATTCAGTGTAGCTTAATCGCCATATATATTTTATAACTTACTAACTAGCTCTACCTACGTATTGAGCACTTTTGAAGTAAATACTTTATATGTATAAACATTTTGAGCCCTCCCTTTACTTAAAAAATCACCGAAACTCAGGAAATTAAACACTTTTAATGACATTTTCAGCATTTTTCAATTAATCATTGCGGGATATAATGAACTAATTAATTTTACATTTGTGTGAAAAAGTATTATTTTTCAAACAAAAATACCTTCACTAAAGTTATAGTTTTCAGTAGTAAAAAAAAATGCAAGACTTTATTTTGACTCTTTTATATAAATAACGAATCGAAATTTGTAACAATAAAAATAACAT
This sequence comes from Euprymna scolopes, assembly GCF_053919585.1. Classification (NCBI taxonomy): domain Eukaryota; kingdom Metazoa; phylum Mollusca; class Cephalopoda; order Sepiida; family Sepiolidae; genus Euprymna; species Euprymna scolopes. Next base: position 100,148,175 of record NC_136506.1, read on the forward strand.
AATTTTTATACGAACATTACGAAAAAAGACCCTAAATTTGTATTAATGAATTCGATATAGCTCGAAGAAAAATGAATTTCACGAACTACCGATATTACCATTGAATTAAGCATTGCTTATTTAACTTTTTTCACAAAAAAATTATAATCGCACAAAATATTTCTACTTTTTTTTGTAATTACGGATTTCGCATAATTTTTATATGCAAGATTTTAATAATTTCTTTGTCCGCAAGAATGTGAAACTTTCGGCGTAACACATTTTTTATAACAATTTGAACACTAATTAAGAAAAAAATAATTTAAAAATAGGAACTTGGGAAAATAATTAAATTAAAAAAATAAAAATTAATATGAAAGTTCAGAAAAGACATATACGGATGCGCGACTGGGGGAAAAGAACGTCCTCCCTTTTAATTACATGACATCATTTTCACGGTTTTTTGACTGCCTGAAATTTTGGGCCTTCGTAATTTTCGTGCTTACAAAATTTTAGTTTGTTGGGTTTTGCGAACGCCAGAATCATTTGGTTTTAGGCTAATTAATTTCTGTTTTGTACAAACTAGGTGTTTTTTTAATTTAATTCAATATCTTAGGACTTCACTTTACTAATTATCTTTGAAATAGACCCGGAACACTAATATTTATCTTTTAAATATTGTTTATAAAGGAATTTATTTAACTAAAGGATTTAGCTGAATTAAGTAGCTCGCCGTGAAAACATTTTCATAACATTTTTTTCACGTGTACAAATATTTTTTTTTCCTTTTGGAAATTAAGTTTCGTCCTTAATCATTCAAATACAACAAAAATCTAGTCGGAAACCTTAAAATCAATTGTGATAAATCGGCTTTTAACAATAAGCCCCCATTTTGTCCACCCATTTTTACCTGTACCTTGTGTTATTCAGGTCATAATCCTCTTACTTGAGAGTGACAGACTTGTTTGTGGACTTATTTCATCTTATTGTTTTCTCATAACTTAGTAGGTGCAATTCATATATGGGTTTACAATAGGAAAAAAAAACCTTAGACGGATTGTGGAAATTATCGCGGACAAAGTCTGTGTGAAACAGTACGCAAAATAATTTCCAAAGTTCCACACAATAGAATCTTAAAGTATATTTGTCCGGTTGTCATTATAAGTCGATATAGATGCGCTATCGATATCCTATTCTCTGCTCTGCGGTTGAAGGAGAAATTTATTTTTGCATCGTGTTAAACTTGATCATATTCTGTCGATCTGGCCAAGTCATGTGATACGTTAGAAAGAAATGACCTACAGACAGATTTAGACAAGTTTGGATTCCAGCTAAATTTCTTCGTTTTCCTAGAGAGCTACACACTAATGTTACAGCTCCCTAAACTTCAATAGATGTCTATCTGAACTCATTTAAATTGGCAATAGTGTAAAAGAGGGTGATAAACCAGCACCCGTTTTTTTTCTATTTTTTTATAGCTTTATTCCGATATTTTAATATTGCGATCGTTGTGTATATTTGCGTTTCAACATTACAACTGAAATATTTAGTTTCTATCGCGTTCCTATTTTTTCAATGGTATTTTAGCGTCTGGTTTGTGAAATTCTCTATGCAGATGAGATTTATCTTGTGACCCATAGGGATAAAGATATACAGCATATCGTGAATTGGTTTTCACTTTTTTGGGTTTACCATTAACTTTAAATAAACAAACTTCTTGTTTAGATATCTACCTTATAGTTATATGTGCAATCAAATAATTTTGAAAACAAACGGGGTGTTTTTTTTTTTTTTTTTTTTTACACAGTGGTCACCACTTATCAAGGCCCGGAAGTCACTCAGGGATAAGGGTTATTGCAAGTACATTCCGTTAGTGTGGAGATTTGATGAAGTGTTTACTTAAGGAGGCGGTTCATTAGGAATTTGTTAACGTTGGACTTGAACACGTCCAAGTTGTAGTAAGGTGGGAAGCAGGGAGAGGGAACAAAGTTCCACGAGTGTGCAGTTCTAAGAAAGAAGCTTTGTTCATGGAATCCACGTTTTGATTTAGGCACAGATAAAGAGTGGGGGAAATATTTCACAGTGGATTCGGCTAGACGGGTGTTTTTCGTAAAAGATTGGCGAGGGGGACCAGAGATTGGAGTTCAGACGAGCACCTGCAATAGAAATAACGATAAAACCAGGATAGGCTTGCAACGTCTCTTCTGTAGGAGAGAGGTTGCAGGGTAGAGAAAAGGGCATCCCCCACTAAGCCACGAAGTCTATTTTGTACTCTGTCAAGGCAGGATAGGCTGTTTGTAGCAGCTCCTGCCCAGATATGGCAGCAGTATTTCAATCCTTGGCCGTACTTGGCTTTTATATAGATAGAGAATTCCATCAGTAGTGAGATATCTTCTGGAGCGGTAGAAAGATCCTGCCATCTTTCCAGCGACCTTGGCAACAGACTTGATGTACGTGTTCCATTTCAGATCAGGAGTAAAAGCCAAACCCAGAAGCTTGTCAAAACACGAGGCCTCTCCCAGACGAGAGTAATCCATCACAATTGATGCCAGCTGGGGATCAGAGCGTTGATGATGTAAGGATAGGAGTTTGGTTTTAGATGCATTTAAGGTAACCAGCCACGTATTCCCCACTGAACCACGCGCTCGAGATCAGAGAAGAGAGAATCAGAGAGAACTTTGTCATTTACAGCCTTTGATGTGTTGCCGTAGATGGTCGTGTCATCAGCATAGATGTTAACGAATGATTTAAGTATGTGTTTAGGGAGCTCATTTCTGTTGTTGACGCATTGTGCACTTATGTAGTAGTCTTTCTAGAAATGGTATCTATATGCTGAAACCAAACACAAGGCACAGCGTGCTACTACAGCTTTTATGTATTCATAGAGTCAAATATAGTCTGAGAGAGTTATCATCCTTCGTACAAAAATTAGTGTATGTCTGTCTTGTATCTTACCATCGTTATAGTATACAGGGGACATTTCTGACACATTGTAAATATCAAGTAGATGCTTGTGCACATTGCACTGATTTCCTCATGCGAGCTAACTCAATGTGCATTAAAACATTGATTATACGCAACTAGCTGAGGTGGACAGGATATCTAACAAAGATAAATAATGAAAGAATGTACAAGCGTATGTTTTACCGCGAAAACTCTTCCAGTACATCCTTTACATTTCTTTGATATGTCTACGTTAAATGTGGCGCCCTGACGTTTACCACAGTAGTTATACTTTCAAGAAAAGAAAGGGCGGCTATGCGAAAATTAAGCGTAGTATTCGGACAAAAACATATAAGATATTTCATCAGGATTTCTGTTGAACATGTACTGATTTTTTTTTTTTAATTTAAAGCCGGTTTTGTTAAGCGTAAGTTATAACATATTCTATAAAAATCAGTCTTTCAGATAGCGAATACAGATGTCTTATGAATGGTTCCATGGTCTATTTTAAAGTGTCAAGTTAGGCAGTGCAAGTTGGCGTTCTTCTGCTTCAGCAAAATAGCTATTTCGGTCATTGCAATAGAAGGTAGAAATTGCTTCTATATAAAAGGTCATGTCAACAGACACAAACACATACACACAAATGAACAGGAACACACACAAAAACACACCCACACACCACACACACACACACACACACACACATATATATATATATATATATATATATATATATATACAGTCATCCACATACTGTACTGTTTCGCTGTTTCAAAGCTCACCAGTGCGTCTAGAAAGGCAACTAGCTCAAGCGCCGATCGAATCTGACCACTTAAATGACAGTCAAGGTTCCACACTATTACGCTATACGGATGCTGCTGTTCAGGTAGTGAATTAACCATGTTTGGTAATCGTCCAAATACCGGAGCTCGATTTGTTTACACAAAGGGTATTGCTTTATACGCTAATGACAGTTTGTATATCACTTCCAATAGACAACATTTTATGCATATATGCAGGGTAGCAGCATACAATTTTAGCCTTAAAAAAGACGGCGATTCCATTTCCGTTTTTTGAAAACCATCTTTTTCTTTCGTGCAGACCATCTGTTAGTTGGCTAGTTTGCTACCAATCCCAACGCCGATAGGAGCCTTCTATCATATCTGAATATGGCGTAATGTTATACCAGCCAGATCGGAGATACGCCGCTGTATAACCCATGCCTTCTGCCGTCCAATTAAAAGAGGGCCATTGCCAGCACCCTAAAACTGACCATTTTGGCATTTTTCCCCTTGAAATCGATGTTTCCGGTGACAGTTATGTTCTTCTGGTGGGGTTTCAAGTGAAGCCTTCAGTATGAAACTTCATATCTACGAATTCGACTTGGAAGTCAACACCAGAATGTACCTGGGTGTGCGTAGTAGAGATCCCCTTATCATATAAGGTAGCAGCTGGCAGAACATTGGTATGACAGCAGAAGTGCGCAGCCTGATTAGTTCAAAACGACGTAGGTTAAAGTTTACAAGGACTGCTACCAATGTGCACTGTTCCCTTACTCATCCCACTTCTCTTGACTTAAACCCGATAGACTAATTTGTTTAGACATAGAGAATGTCACAAATATGACATCCCATTATATAAAAACCAGCCTGATTCCCGCCATCTGTCGAGAATTCGCTTAGTATTCTCCGAGTTACCGCCGGCACTATTACAAAAGGCGTGCTCCTAGTCTCGGAGCCGCACTAAGGCGTTGCTGGATGCTGTAAGCGGCTACGTTGACTAGCTCTTACTTTTACTACATAATCAATTTTCCAAGAATGATAAACGATATTTTTAGAGAGTTTCAATGCAGGAATGTACAGTCGTTATTAGATGAATAAATAAATATATAAATAGATTATAACTAATTGAACAATGTTTTACAATTATTATTTTAATTTATATTTATTTAATTTTAAACCGTGAATGGTAACTATTCCAAAGGTCCTTTCGGGTAATAATCCATCATCAGCGGAGAAACACATCCTATCTCCCAGTTGTAAATTGTGAATTTAAAGCCTAGAGAGAGGATTTATTATTTGACCTATTGCAATTTACAGCGTACAGAGCGGATGTATTCCTTTACTGATGACGGGTTATTACCCGAAAAGACATTTGGAATAAGTACCATCCACAGTTGAAAAAATGCAGGTTGATAAATAAAAAAAATCAATATAAAAAATTATTAAATTATTCATCATTCATTTATTTACGTATCTGCTTATAACGACTGAACATTCCTGCATGTTAAGCTTTCAAAATGCGTTTAACAATACTTCCAGCAAACCACGCCATACTCCTTATTGAAATGATGTTTGCAATAAAAGTTTTGCAACAAAGTATTGTGTTGCTCTCTAAAGAAGATAAACGTGTCGTTTCACACTGTAGATATTCCAGGCAACACATATATATATATATATATATATATATATATATAAGTAATAGCGTTCGTGTGTGTACAACTCCCTATGATCAAAGAAATATAAAGCGTCTATAGTGTGTGTACACCTCTCCTGGTCAAGAAATATTAATGGCCATTGTAGGATACTTCTGTCAAAGGAGCCATTTATTTTAATATGTACGTTCTAGATATAGCATTCTTCACATCACATATACATCGACGGAGTTATGGTTATTAGCATATTACATTAAATTAAATCATTCTAAATGATTAGCTCGATTATATTACTTAATCGACATAATAGTCTCGTTAATACTCTACGATTTAAAAAAATATAAATTGAAATGAAAATAAACTAAAAAAATACATTTTAAATTATATTTTATTTAACTTAAAGTTACTTATTATTATCGTAAATCTGAAACCTTTTAATTTTAAACCAGTAAACCAAGGGGTATGACTGATAGTTTAATTCTTTGAGCACGGTGTTATTATTATGATTCTATAGTAGATTTTTCTTCATTTCGAAATATTCTTCTAAGTTGAATTATTATTTTTATTTTTAATTCGGAGGTAATTTTTTTCGCTTTTTAATTTTTAAGTAACCTTTTGGTACTCATGCAGAGAGTCCACCCGGCTTTCTTCGGAAAATGACTCCAACAGCCGGAGTAAACCGAGCGTCGTTGAGGAAATTAAGCCGAACGTTGCCGATGAAAGCATAACGAGAAAAGAAAACCTACCTTAAATTTCAAATTTTATTAACTGTAAAGAAAAATGTTATAATATTTTTTTTTACACAGTGATCATCACTTATCAATGCCCGGAAGCCACTCAGGGATAAGCGTTATTGCAAGTACATTACGTTAGTGTGGAGATTTGATGAAGTATTTAATTAAGGATGCGGTTCATTAGGAATTTGTTAACATTGGACTTGAAGACATCAAAGTTGTAGTCCGGAGGGAAGCAGGCAGACGGAATAGAGTTCCAAAGGCGTGCAGTTCTAAGAAAGAAGCTTTGTTCATGGAATCCGCGTTTTGATTTAGGCACAGATATAGAGTGGGGGAAATTTTTATGAAATTTTTAACAGTGGAGTCAGCTAGACTGGTGTTTTTCGTGAAAGATTGGTTTTGGATGCATTAAAGGTAACCAGCCACATCTTCCCCCACTGAACCACGGGCTCGAGATCAGAGGAGAGAGAATTAGAGAGAACTTTGTCTTTTACAGCCTTTGATGTGTTGCCGTAGATGGTCGTGTCATCAGCATAGATGTCAACGAATGATTTATGTATGTGTTTAGGAAGGTCATTGATGTAGATCAGGAAGAGAGTTGGACCGGGGATTGACCCCTGAGGGACTCCAGCATTTATATTGCAGGCCTCCGATTTTTGTCCATCTACCACTACTCTTATGAGCCTATCGGAGAGAAATGATTTCATGATTGAGAAAACATTTCCAGTTATACCGTAGCTAGAAATCTTGTGAACTAGACCATTATGCCATACCTCGTCGAAGGCCTTTGATATGTCAAGAGCAATTACCCTAGAAAGGAAGCCTTTGTCAAGAGATTCACTAATCCTGTGTGATATAACTGTCAGCACATCTGCGGTAGATCTTGCAGAGCGGAAACCATATTGTGTGTCACTAAGTAGGTTATTCCTGCTGAGGTGGTTGACTATTTCTCTATTTAATATGGATTCCAGCAACTTACTCAGAACACATAGAGGACTTATGGGTCTGTACTGAGAGGGAGATGACTTATCACCTGAATTCTTAAATACAGGGCAAACTGATGAGGTCTTCCAGGGAGTCGGAAAGCACTTCTCCTTAAGGCAGCGCTTAAATAATATTATTTGTTTTGTTTTGCTATATATATATATATATATATATATGCTACTCATGCAAAGAGTGATCCGTGCTGAAATATTAACGTTATTATTTTAAAAGTCATTCTTATCATCGGGGAGGGGAGGGTGTTTTGGACCTTTTCTGTACTTTAACCTTGCAATTGCATAAAAAAAATCATAAAACATTAAACGTGGGCATACGACTTTTAAAATAGCGCGGATCACTCTCTGCAGTAGCACCATATATTTTTTTAGATAAATAATGTTAAAGATTTTTTGGTCAATCTCAAGTTTCTTTCCAACTCCTCATAAAACTTTAAAATAACGAGTTTTATACGTTTTCGGTGTTATTTTTATTTTATTTTATTTTACAAGGTAATCACCACTTATCAAGCCCCGGAAGCAACTCGGAGATAAGGGTTATTGCGTGTACAGTACGATAATGTTGAGATTTGGTAAAGTGTCTACTTAAGGGGGCGTTTTATCAGGAATTTTTAATGTTGGACTTGAAGACATCCAAGTTGTAGTTAGGTGGGAAACAGGCAGACGGAACAGAGTTCCACAGGCGTGCACTTCTAAGAAAGAAGCTTTGTTCATGGAATCTACGTTTTGGTTTTGGATCAGATGAAGAGTGTGGAAAATTTTGGTCAGTTGTTTCAGGTAGACGGGTGTTTTTCGTGAAATATCGGCGACGGGAAACCAGGGATTGGAGCTCAGACGAGCACCTGCCATGGAAGTAACGATAAAACAAAGGCTTGCAACGTCTCTTCGTTGGTGCTGAAAACGAGTATCACATTTAAATTTGGGGCATGATATGAATAAATTACTTTTTAAAAAAGTGGGGGATCACTGTCCTATATAAATTTGACGTAAAATAACCACCCAATGTCTGGCCACCTAAAAATTTCTTCATATCATAAAACAAATGTTACTGTTATTTTTGTTTTTATCACCCCCGAAAACAGGCGCTGTTTTTTCTTTTTTTTTCAACTAAGAGATTCGTTCATTTTTTTATAAGTTAGGACGCTAATAATGCCGTCAGTAAGCTTACATTAGCGTTTTTTTAGGTGGGTATTCAATTATAGAACGTTTATATTTTTAACAGGTGCTTCTGTAGTTGAATTAACCGTTTTTCCGTAAGTAAGGTGCCGACATTAACCATTAAACCATTAAAGCAGAATCGTTTAATATTTCACAACCCCCTTATGTAAACAGAATTTTTGCGAAATATTTAATTGTTGAAGCACTTGTTAATAACTATACAAGTTGTATAATGAAAAAAAGAAAATTATGTTTTCGTAAGCGTACTGACAGCATAATTAGCGTCCTAAATTATGAGTTGAAAAAATGAACGAATCTTAGTAAAAAAATAACAGCGCCGGTTTTCGGAGATGCTGAAAACGAATATCAGTTAAATTTGTTTTGACAAAGAAAGTACTACGTGGCCAGAAGGTAGGTGCTCATATTACGTTACATTTATATAGGAAAGTGATTACCGACTTAAAAAGAAAATATTCATATCATGAACACTGCTAATCTGCCCTAAATTTAAATGAGCTATTCGCTTTCAACACGACTGAAAACCTTTAAAAATGTTTTTTTTTTTTTGATGAGTTGGAAAGAAACTTGACATTAACCGATTGTTTTGTTCGAGAAAAGAATTAAAGGTAAGTCAAATAAACACTTTCTTTTTGTAAAGTTTTTTTTTCAAGAAAAATTGAAAAAAAAGTATCTTTGTTTTTTGGAGGGTTATTTTTTATTTTTATTTTTTCTAAAGGAAAATCCTAAAAACTATAAAAATTGAAACAAAACTGGGGGAGATAGTTTTATTTTGATTTTTTTTTTTCATATTAAAACAGATATTATTTTTGTTTCCTCAATGATGCGTGTGCGTAAATGGTATTCCGCATTCGTGCGTGAGGTCTTTTTTTTGTTGTTCGCTCAAACGCCCACAATGGCAATTGTAGGCTTAGACTTAGCAAAAATTTAAAAAAAAAAAGGTACCAGTCCGGATGATGTAAAATTTCGGCATGTGGTAGCCTGACACCTCCAGGCATAGCCATCGATTACCTTTCCTTGTCCACATGATGCACAAGTTTTCGTCCGTGCCAGTAATTTTTTTCTTGACAAAAGTCGAGGACCCCAGTTGGTGTTTCCAGCTGCTCACTTTAGGCTGTAAAATTCATGTTTTTAAGGGGGAGTCTGAGGTAAAAATACGAAATGGTGTGTGTTTTTTGGCTAATTTATTTTATTTTCTTCCTCTTCCAAATTGTCGTCTGCTGCTTTGAATTTTCAACTCGCGCGAACGCGCGTCGCGTTGAAAACCATCGCGCTACATTGTCATTTGTTCAGCTTTATGTTTCGTCAGACGGCTCAATTTTCTCGGCGACACTCGGCTTACTTCGGCTGTTGACGTCATGTTCCGGAGAAAGCCGGACGTGCGTTGAGTTACGTCTGGATCACCCTCTGCATGAGTACACACCTTTTTTATTTTTTATTGTGGAGTGATCTGTTTTTGTTTATCTGTACGTATTATGTAGTTTTAAGCCGATATAATTTATCGTTCTGTTTATAATTGTTTATTTTTGATAAAAAAACAAAAAATACAGCGATTGAACTATAAGTGGTTTGTTTGCCATACTTATTGTAAATGTGCGTTGAACAGATAGCATAATATTTTAAGTTAAATTCAAATTTTGATATATCTTTTAATTTAAACGCGAAAAAAAAAACAACAACTGGGGCGCTGAAAACGTACACAGTAAAACAATACGTTGCCAAGTGGTTAAAGTTGATTTATTTGTAAGAAAATTTTGACAGTATAGTTGTAATACAGAATAGATGCAAAACTTTCCGACCCTTCCCATGTTAAATAATAATTTCTAAATAATAGCGTACATATTTAAGTGCGCAGGTCACATTCTGCAAAATTAGGGATTTATTTTTATTTGTTTACGCTGTTATTGGTTTATCTTTATGTACGCATACGCAACCTGAAGTCGTAAAGCGGATGTTAGGTTACAATACCCGTTACAAGGGCATTTGAGTTTTATAATTATATAGATTTAATATAAAATATTTTCTTTTACCATGTATGATATCACATACATCGCTATGGTATAATTAGTACCATAAATCAATATTTTTTTAGTTTACCGACCCCTCGGCATTTACCTTTGAATCGTCAACTTCTACAAGTTTTGAGGGACGCTGAGAACGAATGTTGCCTCTATTTCTTACGCAAACGAGTAGTTATTCATATTTGAAGACATTTGGTATCCAACCTAATCATTACAGTTTCGTGAGCAAGATGGTCGCCGTGCATTTACTTAAAAACACCTAAAAGAGCCAGGAAAAATGACCCCAGGCCACCTTTCACTTTCTCATGATTGGACAAATGATTATTTTTATGATAAAAAAGATACACTTATTTTCGTTTTTTGACACACACCGATTTTTTTCTTCTGACACATTATCTGATAATCAAACCCGTTTTAAATTTACCGTTTGCATGGTATGAACTCCTGCACCCTGGGATTTTTGAAGAAATATTAGTTTCAATAAAGTGGGGGATCACTTTTCTATGATAATTTAGCCTAACATGAGCACCCACACGTTGACCCCCCCAAAAAAAAAACATTCTGTTGATATTAGGGCGGGGGGATGTCGGCGTCGGCCGGGGTGATGTTGGGACGTTGTTGTAATTTTACTATCTAGAAATGTTTCGTGTGAAGGTGTGTTTTGCAACGAGCATAAATAAAAGAGGAAATAAAAAGTCAGACGTTTAAAACGATTGGCGGAGACCTGACACCAGACTGCTTCAGTCACGGTATGTTCTACGTCTCCATCAGCCGGACAGGAAGTTCAGAAAAGTTCTACATTCTGGCTGCAAATCAAAGAAGCAGAAATGTAGTTTACCACGAGGCCCTTCAATTAAAAGTTCTACAAAAGGATATGATGAAAAACTGATATGATCTGATTGTGGTATGTTTTCAGTATTCAATGTGTTAGATAAGATTTAAGCATCGAGTTGAAATTTACTTCCCTCTTACAACGTCCACTTACTGAAAAGGTGCCCACAAATCGCGTACCTAAGTGTACACAAAAGTCCCGTGCGATGCGCGGGTATCTTTGCTTGTATACTTATACAGGGGCAGTAATGCACCTTCTTTGTTTGTACGTATATATATATAATCATAGATAGATAGATAAGTTTAGATAAGTTTCCAAATTTTTGTCAGGTGCATGCGTATTGTTCATCGAATACATCTCTTCATTTCTCTCCCATATATGTATACATATAATTTTTTTTTACCATAATAATCGAATTTAAACATTTTAATTTTAAATGTTCATTTACGTCAGTCAGAGAGTAATCTAATCGTTATACGATGATCTATGCATCAGAGCTAAATTGACCGACTTTAATTCGACTGAGAATGCTCAACGATAAGAAACGAATTTCTCAAAGGGGCTGTCATAATGATTTTTTTTACTATAATAATTATTAAATACCTACAGACACTAGTGTTTGATCCTTTCGGGAATCTTCAGTGCAGGGTGTCACGATTAATACCAGTCGAACGATTCGAACCCCGCATCACGAGACATCCCTGGCTCGGTTTAACGAAGACCTAATCTATTCGGCTTCCATTAACCGCGTGAAATAACGTCGAATTTAAACATTTTAATTTAAAATGTTCATTTACGTCAGTCATATATATATATATATATATATATTCAGGCCTTTGTACATATATAATCAAGCCAACGATTATTTATACACAAAGCCAGACACATACACACACATAATAAAAGCAACATACACTTAGGTATATTGGACACAGCTATCTTATTTTTATACTAATTTAAATCTCTATTCTGTTTGTTAAAATAATAGCTAGAACAAACTCGAGGCGCTTAGTTAAAAGCGACTGCAAAATATGTTTAAATACATTTTGCTTCAAAGAAATTTTGGATTTTTGCTTCGGAGTCAATTCTTGACTAAATACTGGTATGTAATAAATATTTTTTTACTGATTACTAATGATAAATTAGCAATCAGCAAATAGCAACACCCAAACAGTTAAAGCTCCAGACGCATTTTCTACTGTTTGAGCTATAAACAGGTAGATAAAAACAATTACAATTAAACACTCTGAGTAATGAGGTACTTTGCGTACGGGCAACAATTCTATATATATTTAGCAAATTGAACTAAACTTGGAGTATGTTTTTATTTCCTTTTAATTTCAGTATAATTTGACTAATACTTTCATAGATTGTCAGGTAAATATTTCACATCCATACAAACATGTGTTGACGTATACTGATTTGTTTATCTAAATTAAGCATCCATACTAATGTAATTTTAACTACCGTCTCACTATTCGAGTTAAAAAAAACCTTCATAGGGGTATAATTTTATCTGGTATAAAAGTGATGGTCGAATATTTGTCGAGGATATTTTCGGACGGCGCTCCCGTGCGTAGAGGGGTAGAGCTGCCAACTGTCAACCTGAAAGTCCTAGGTTCAATCTTCTGCTTGCGAAATGTGCTAGTCAAGCGACACTGATGAGTTGAGATACAAGACACAAGCATGTCGATGAATACAAACTACACTCCCATATATATATATATATATATATATATATATATATATATATATATATATATGTATATATATATGACAATTAAGCTAAACCGACATTAACAACAAAACGTAACAACCTCAGCACAGCTTCATTGCCATATAGGATCCTTTATACTTCTACGTTGCTTTGCTTGCGTATTGCATAGTTTCTAAGCAAACAGTCTTAATGGTTTCATAAAATGTTATATTAATACAAAACATTACACACGCACACAATTAAATATATATATATATATATGTGCGTGTGTGTGTTTGTGTAGATTTTTTTACATATATTTAATTGATTATTCTATTAATAAGCGTCTTAAAACTTGAGGATAATTTTTCTTACTAATCGTCCATGTTTTGGGATGGGGCGTAAAAGAACATATTCATTGATTTAATTTTTTTTTTAATATTTAATATAACTTATAAAACAGGAAGTTATATAAAATATAACAAAAATTATATATAAGTGGGTTTATAAATATTCTTTATATATAAATATATATATATATACATAATGTATATATATATACATATATATAATGTATATATATATATATATATATATATATATATATATATGAGCAAAAAGTTAATAAAACATGTTCAAAAACACTTTGAAATGAGTTAAAAACATATTTAATCTGAAAAGGAAACACTAGATAAGTGGATAGTCCTTAATCCGCGGAGTTTCTAAGAAATACTTTCCTTCTCATCAGAAGGTAAGAAGTAGCAAAATGCGGGATCGGATTTTGCATGCAAAAGTATTTGATGAAACAACAAGTAAGTCAAAGATCTTACTTGAAAACAAAAAAAGTGAAGGAGAGGGAATATGGTGAAGAAAAATGTGATTACACATGGATGGATAAACTGGTGGAAGATAAATAATCCAGTGACGGTAAAATCCAAATATATAACTTCAATAAACTTAATTGAATTTCCATTTGCACAAGTAAAATCCAAAAAACCCGTAATTGGAAGATAATCCATAATAATCCAAAGGCAGAACTCCATGGAAAAATCCCCAAAAATGTGTACAAGGAAAAAAGGAAAAAAATTCCAATAATATTAATAAAAGAAAAATAAGATATGCTTTTCATTCTACTGCCGAGATATAAATATATATTATATTATATTATATATATATATATATATTTGTATATATATATGTGTATGCTTATATATATGTGATATAGATTGTATATATATATATATATATATATATATATATATACGATATAGAATTACAATGAGATAGAAAAGGAAAGGGATTATAATTAATGCAAGTGGCAATTTACTTTATTCTTTTAGAACGAAAATATTCGAATCTTTGATCCCCAGAAAATGTAAATGACGTGTGAAGCACTAATATTCATTCCTTTGTTTCGTAAATCCCTACAGAAATATGGCAACAAATTTCAGAACGAATGAATCGTGTTGATGTTTGTTTGATCATGCCAACGCCATAAAATATTCGATGTTCAACGATTTAGAACTTGCTTGCACGCCAGTGACCGATTTATTGTCTTGACATTGTAATGATATATTATTTATAATACGATATAAAGAAAACAGTTTCTGGTAATGAATCAAATAAATAAATAGATTATGATCATTAGTGTTATTTGTATATATGAAAATAATTCATATACTTCTTCTGTCTATCTAAAACTTTTTTTCTCTCTAAGCTTTAAAGTCGATTATAGTTACAATGCGCTGTCAAAGTTTGTAATTGAAAGACGCCATATTACAAGGATTATAGGAGGTTCAGTTTTCGAAATTATTTCTATAAAAATTTATAATTATTTCGATTATCAGGCTTTTTGTCTTTGTTAGTCATTTTTCAACAGAAGTTTTAAAGATATTAATTCTGCTATGTCTGAATTATGTCGGAACTTGAAAGCATGCATTCGAAAAGTGAGACCATGTACATCCGTGGATTACGTAAATCATTCAGTTCGAATTTACAATCTCGAGATAAGTAACAATATTTTACAGTTTTAAAGCATTAATCTAAAGGTTTTCTAGAATCATCACCGTCATGTCGCGAAAATAACATTCGAATAAAAATAATTTTTGGACTAAACATATAGATTGATGTATCATTTTGTATATATTAATCTACAGCTATTCATAAGTAATAAATTCCGATATTAGTTGCACCTTCACTAATGCAAATAGTGACACAGTTAAGACTCCCCTTGAATTCGTTTAATACAATGACATTACATTAACAATGCACCTTGAGTCGTAAATTACAGTGGATATTGTATTATTAAAGGACGTTTGAAGTCATGTACAATAGTGATTATTTTATTAGAAATGCCCTATAAGACGTTAAATACTGTTAACATTATATAAGGCAATGCCTCCTAACGTCGTTAAATACGATGACGATTATATTGTAAATGTCCCGTTAAGTCGTTAAATACAATGAACATTACATTGGAAATAAAACTTGAGGTCGTTTAATACGATGGACAGTATATTTGAAATGCCCGTTGAAGTCGTTGTATATAATGAACAATATGTTGGAAATACCCGTTGGAATCGTTACATATGATCAACAATATATTGGAAATGATTCTTGAACAGTTAAATAGAGTGCACAGTATGGTGGCTGTGATGCTAAGTAGTTTGGGTGAAAAAAGCTTTGTAGCTGAACAAAAGCTTGGCGGACTTAGTTGTAGTACACTATTTCTTATGAAATTTGCCAAACACTTTAATTCTTACTATTAGCATAGTGAAAATAATTTATATGTCTACAACTACGATTTTGTTTATTTAAGTCATCATCATCGTGTTGTATGAATCCGAAGATTAGGGCGTTGTCATTATTTTCCACGATATTTTTTCTGATCAGAATTCTTTCCAAAAAAAACAGCAGACACACACTAGAGGGAGCACGTAAAAGTTGAAAACATTCTTAATTAAAGTCATTTTTCCGTACTAAAGAATTTGAACTTGGAACACCCAGATCATCAGTGCGTATTTATAATATTTTACCACTGTCACTATCCACTAGTTAGAGTGGACAATATATACTTTGAAACGCAAGTAATTGTATCAATTTTATGCTCACTAAAAGATTATTAACTTTAATTTATCATGGTTTGTACAATAAAAATGTATAATTCATTTACTTTAATTCATCGAAAAAATATTAAACATCCGGGAGATTACCTGGGAGCTCAATATTATAAATTCAGCTAATAATATTAGACTATAGTGTACTAGCAGACAGCTAACTTTTCCATGAATACTTTCATTTTTTGGAAATCGTTACAATCACATATATGTTTCATTCTTTAATTAGATTGATGGATTGCTCGAGTCTGGGACGTATCTGAGTTCAGCAAAAAGAAGTTTAACATGCCATTTAACAGTGACTTTGTGCATATAATATTGTGATCTTTATTGTACTGTAGAGAACCCGCTGTTGTTCTCATAAAATATTTTTATATAATTGCTTGAATTCTTATTTTAATATGCAAATGCCAATTATTGCAGTACACTTGTGCTTCCAAAAATGTTCATTTCGAAAACGTTGTTGAATTTATACGCATGCCATTAATTCTCGTGCGGTTATAAAGCCACTCAAATAACTTGTACTGTTGACTGTATAATGAGGTTAACGTTGTAAACAATCTGACCGCCATTACTTTAATTCCATGTTTTCCCATGATGGATCTTCGATAATTATTGCAAATATTTCGATGCAAAATTCATCTTATTACGCTCTCATCGACAATTTATTTGGGGGGGGGTAATTCGTAAAACTTTACCTGAGTCATTTAGCAATATATAACCAAGTAACTGAGATACAAGGATTCCAATTTCCTTTCATATGTAACTAGAGATCGTTACGAAGTTGGTAAGACTATAGTATATCATTACCAATTAATAAAACTTACAACAACAACTGAATATTATATCTTTAAGAATGTAGTTCATGCTACAACATAAGGGCATTGCGAATTACAGACCATGCATAGATATACTTTAAAACTGAAATTATATGAATTGTGTAATTAACGTATGAAATTATTAGCGGAAAATACAGTATAGATTTAAATGTCTTCATATGTTAAAAATCTACCTTCTAAATACCGATATATCAGCACAGTGCTTAACTGTAGATGTACACTTGAATAAATATGATATGAAGTATACACAGGATTGCAACGCTAATCACACGGCCATGAGTGTACTACGAGTAGAGCACACACACACTTGTACCTGTATAAAATCTTGTTAGTATAAAGGACTCATAAGATTTCGTTCGAGATGGGTATACTTGCTTATGACACCACACTTTAGAGCATATAGAAGAAAAACTAATAAGCACATATCAAATGCAATGGCAGAAAACTTAGAACACTATATTTATTGCGTTTTGGGTGTAGTTTGTAGGGGAATACATTTAGCTTAAATTAACATACACAGGAAATTTATTTCGAAAATATAATACAAAAAGTATTTACTTTTCGGGGTCTGAAGGATATTTGACATCACATAAAAATAAACAATGCAATATGACGAAAATCAATAAAGGCACAGATTCAAAATCAAGTAATGCGGTAAATTTGATACATCAATATTACTGTTGTTAGTGCTTGAAGTACTAGTAACAGTGATACTCGTGCATCAAATTTCTTTCTCCTTCGCCTACTACTGCTACTATTACTACTGCTACTATTACTACTGCTACTACTGCTACTACTGCTGCTACTACTACTGCTGCTGCTACTACTACTACACTTCTACTTAGGGAATGGACTGTTTAATCGGTTTATGATACACAACGTTGCTGTGAAGGATTATTAATATTGAAAACACCCTCTCGATCTCCATTGGAATTATACAGAGTATTTACGAACCTACAAGACATTTAAATAAAATTCTAGAGTTTGTGATTAAAAAAAAAATGTAAAATGTCATTGCGAAACTGAAAAAAGGCCCGGAAAAATGTGAGTACAATAAATCTGTTTAGACCTCTTGTCAGATTCCACGACATCATGTTTTAAGAATTTAATCTGTGATATGTTAATATAAAGTCGAAAATATTGGATATCATTGCACCATAAATAACATACGAGTGTTCAACATGTTAATTAGCATGCGATTAAACATACCTATTATTTTTCATGATTTAGACATTAAGAAATAAGCAGTGGGAGAAACGGTGGCTGGTTAATTTCAATGCATAACAAAACCAACGTTCTCAGTTTCCATCATCAACGCACTGACACCTGTCTGCCCTCTATTGAAATGAACGACTCTCACCTTGAGGACGCCCAATTGTTCGATAAGATACTTGATCTGACCTTCTGTCCAGATCGTAAATGGAGAATATACATTAAATATGTTGCTATGCTCACTGCAAAAATGGCTTGGTTATTTTACCGCTCAATTAGGTATTTAACTGCTGGTGCAATCACCTTTCTCTATAAGAGCCAAGTACATCCTAGGATGGAATACTTTTGTCATATCTGGACAGGAGCTACTCGGAGCACTAATTCTTTCTGGGCAGAGTTCAGAAGAGACTTCATAATCTAGTAAGCGACTCCCTTTTCTTTCCTCTTCAACCTGTTTTTTTTACAGAATAGACATTGTTAGTTTGTTTCTGCTCTATCATTATTTTCATAGCAAGTGTTCGACTGAGGTCCAATCTATGTTCCCTGTTGCTAATCTTTCAAAAACACCCGTCAATCGGTCAATCGGTGCCTAAACATTAACCTATATTCTGTCAACAAAGCTATTTTCTTAAAAATCCCCGTCTGTGGAACTTCGTTCCGCTGGTATGTTTCCTAAATGACTGAAATATTGTCGTTTCAAGTTAAACGTGAACCAGTTTTTGTTGAACCGTATTTGCAATAAATCTGATTATACCAAATTTCTACCACAAATAATAACTACACTATTATCCCAACAACTCGACTATACACATTTAACATTACCATCGAGTGAGTTCCGAGGCTTTATGTGTGATGTCACCTTTGTAAACAGAAAAAACGGTCATAACTAAATCAAAAGACAGTGTATTGAAAACCTAATTTCTTGTTTTTTAACACGCTGCCTAGTGACAATGTAACAATAATTATGACTCACATATATATGGGTTTCAAATTAAAAAGAAACGAAAAAACATTTGTTATTTAAAGACTTCTAAAAAGTTACATTCACATATAAACTGGGTCTAAATACGAATCATGACTTCAGATAATAAACGAATAGAGTTTTTAAATCTGAAATAATTTTATAAGTAACATTACGCCATTTGACACGACGTAAGCATTTCATGTTCAGATTGAGTACAGCCAAAGTTACGATTGTTCAGCAAAACGGTGTAAACGGAAAGGTTTACCTACATAGATACCGCCACGCATACGGGCACACACACACACACACACACACACACAAATATACATATATATATATTTATATATATATATTTATTTATACATACAAACACACACACACACACACACACACACACACATATATATATATATATAGAGAGAGAGAGAGAGAGAAAATAAAAAGGAACAAACCGTATTATGTGTTCATCAACGTTTCGTCTTTATTTCGAGACTTCCTCTGGATGAAATAAAGACGAAACGTTGAAGAACACATAATACGGTTTGTTCCTTTTTATTTTCTCTATTTTGTCGGAATACTATTTCCATTTTTTTCATCATATATATATATATATATATATATATATATATATATATATATACACAGATACCCGACTTTGTTTTTTATACGCTCGAGACAAGTACCTGATCAATGTAAAAGATAAGACAAATTATAGTAAAAAATAATGTATCTATATGTATAGAGGGAAAACTGGGTGTGTGTTTGTATGTCCCGCAAAAAACTGTGGACACACGCGACGCGTTTTCATGAGATCATTAACGATTTAAAGCTCGATTCATCGGATAATAAATATCGGAAAATTGACCTAAAACAGTTGTTGTTTCACCCTAAACGTGGCAGTTTTGTACAAGGAGGAGTTTTTTTTTTTCGCTGACGTTTTAGCAAGTTATCCCTGTTGTTGGATTGATTACGCTTAAATTAAGCCATAAACTCGACTTCTAGTTGCGCTATGGAGACCTCGGCTAAGATGTTACGCGTTTCTTCTTCGCGTTATAGGTTCGAGCCTGCTTGCCTACTACTACTGCTTTTTAACATCTCTCTCCGACCAAACAGCATATAGCTGTTTTTATCCTCCCAGGGGTTCCTTACTACACCTTCAGACATAGAGGCATCATCGGATCTTCCCGATAGTATTATATAAATTTAAAATGTCGGTTTGTTTGTGTGTTTGTGTAATCGGTTCCCCGCTAAAAACTCTGGTCAGCAGCGTGGAACTGGGTCGAAACCGGTACTATCTTAAAAAAGGCAGGTCTCGGACGCATACTTTCTGAAAATCAGAGAAAAATTATTTCTGTGGGGTCATCTGGACTATTTTTTGCAAGTAGGGTCACTTTTTGGGAAGCTATTTTTGCAAGTCACGCAGACTGAAAGCATGTTTAAAAAATATAATTTGTCAGAGCCTTAAGTTTTGAGCTCAGATAGGCAAAAGCGTTTGCCATTAATGTTTTTTTCTCACTTTTTCCGTTTGGCCTTATATGTTTAAGCCTACCTTCCCCGGCTGTTTTTTTTTTTTCGGTCGAACGGGCACCTGGATCTATTTGGAATTAAAGGAAACTTGTTTTAATTAATACTTTTTTTCAGAAAGTGGCCGCGCACGGGCTAGTTAAAGGAAGTTCTCACCTAGTTCTTTTTTGTTCGGGTTGTTCAATATCTTGAGTATAGCGACTGTGGATATACCGAACTCTCTGTCCACCCGACAACGCCTAGTATCTATGCTCATGGACAATATTCCTTAACCTAGAAAGCATGAAATAAAACCCGTGTAATAAAACTTTATTAATAAATTATGTTGTTTTTAATAAATTTATTAGAGAAAAATATTATTGTCTTGTCTTTATTTAGCCTAGCCCCCTTTCCCTTGTTCTCGACCGCAGCTAGACCCAGTCGGCTTCTCCCCGTCTTCGAATTCACACGCCCTATTCTCTTCGACTTCTAATTTGCTTCTATTTCCCATGTTGTGCATTTTCACTGTTTTTTTTTTTCCTTTTTATTCTCGCGCACACTTCTCTTAATTCATATGCGTGGTTTTCGTCTACTACTGCTATTATTAACTCTTTTGCAAGCCGGCATTGCTTCGATGTCGCTGGTAATCCCCACGAGGTCATATATGCCATATTATAATGTGAGAGTAAGTGATTTTATAGAGAAAATCAATTTTTAAATTCTATTGCAAAAACGCCAACGAGTGTTCGAAAAAAAGTGTGAGAAATCGAAATTTGTTCAGACCTGCTGTAAGTAAGACTATGGAGAACGTTGTATGTTGTCGTTAATACATCTGCGATGATATTTAAAAAGAATATAAAATTGACTGTACCATACACAATAAAATATTGAACAATATATAACATATGAGCAATTGAAATGTCGAATAGGATCCAATTAAAATGCCTATTATTTTACATGAATGAAATCGTCACAAACCAACAATCACGACTAAATCGAACGCAATTATATTGCAAACCTAATTTGTATTCCTCTAATTGGTTTTAAACAGAACATACTGCTCTGTAACAATACGTCAATAATAAAAAAAACTTACATATAAAAAAATGTATATAAAAGAAAACGAATGAAAACGTTAGTCATTTAAAGCTTTCTAAAACGTGACAGTCAAGTATTGCGCTGTGTTTAGTACATTTTATTTCAACTACACTCGAAAAATAAGTTCATACATTGAGCGGATGATTTTTTCAATCTGAAATAGTTGTTTTAATTAGCTGGGAAATAATATTTAAGGAAAACAGAAAGACGTGTTATTGACCGCGACAAAACCGACAAAATTAAGAAGAAAAACTAATTTAAAAGAACAGTATTCCTGGAAATGTCTTGAGAGTTATTGAAATATTATTACATTCTATCAGACCAATAACAATGGTAGCATGTATGCAGAATACAATAGAAAACTGAGGTCAAATAATGAGGTGGAAGTAACCGTGACAATTACGCCGTTTTCAGATTGTGTTCAGCCAAAATGTTGATGTTCCAAATAATGCTATACACGGTAATATTTGCATATATAGCCACCCATACACATACATATGTCCTCTATATTTATATATATATATATATATATATATATATAAATCAAATGACCTTGGAAAATGGGGTTATAACCCCATATCCGGTTTACGACTTCCGGTTGCGTTTGTGTACACAAACATACACCCATAACAGCGTAAATAAATAAACACAAATCGCTACTTTTGCAGAATTTGACCTGCACACTGAAATATTAACGTTATTACTTAGAAATTATTATTTAACATGGGAAGGGTGGGGGCGTTTTGCATCTATTCTGTATTACAAGTATACTGTCGGAATTTTCTCACGAATAAATCTGCTTAGACCTGTTGACAACCCTAAGAACAATTTACAACGGCTATTTACCCATCACCTTCCTATTTTTTTTAATTTATTCTCCATTTTTAATACACATTTCTTAAAAAAACATCCATACATTTTCTTTTACTCTACCAACATAAATAAATAACGCCGAAGATATGTTTTTTTTTTAATTTGCGTTACAAATACATAATCAACGCGACAATAAAACATATTGTTTTAATGTGTACGTTTTTAGCGTCACAATTGTTTTTTTTTCGAGTTAAAGTATCCAAATTAACAATTGTTAATAACTTCTACTTTTATTTTACATCGTTCATTTCCGCATTGGCTTAATTAGTTTTATTCACCTTATTTTTAACATATGAATTAAATATTTGACCAAGAGGTCATATATGTTTGTTTAATGTTACACTTTATTTTCATTTTCTATTAAAAAAGCCATTTCATACATGGGGAATTTTTTTTTTAACAATTCTGTACTTTCAACTGACAATTTAATTTAAAATTATATATAAAAATTTGAATTTAACTTTAAGTATTATGGTATCTATTCAGTGCGCATTTTCTCATAAGTATGTCAAACTACGTATAATTGCTGTACGTTTTTTTTTCAAAAATGAACAATTACAAAAACAACGAATCATAGAAATCGATCTATATTCATTTTTTTTAATTTTAATATAGTTTCATAGAAATGTTTCCGCTATGTCAACAAATATCTTTTTTACGTCAAAAGTTTCACGCTCATACATTAATTCCATAGCTAATATAACATACTTACCCAACGGGCCACAGATAGTCTAGTATATATATATATATATATATATATATATATATATATATATATATATATATATATATATACAAAAGAAAAGAATAAACAGCGTATACACATTTATATTGGATTCTACTGAATTACGTGAACGATCAATATTATTATAGACATACAAATAGCACTGCAAAGTCACAAAAACAATTTTTTTAATATATCTTATTCTATCAAACAAGCGATAAAAAGATGCAATAAATAGTTATATAAAATTACTTTTATAAAAAATTAGAATTAGAAGAACGTATTTCATGGTTGTTTCGATAAAATAAAAGTGTTAAATTCTGATTTATCATTTTAGTTATATATATATATATATATATATATATATATATATATATATATATATGGTTTAAAATATAATGGAATATGTTATGCCTTGTTATATGACATTGTATGCAATCTGTTCATATATATATATATATATATATATATATATATATATATATATATATATATATATATATATATATATATTGCTCACACCGCGATGTGTTAAGCTTTTAATATTCCAAAACTATAATACATTCTTAATTATTAAAAATTTGAAACGATAACAGACGTTTTAATTAAATGATGAGTCCAAAAATTATGTACAGACTTTCCGAAAATGTAGAATTCGGAATTTAATTTTTAAGCATCATATTAGCATACATATGTGCATTTTACAATAAGATTGGTCAGTTTACGTGAAGTACGTGACTAACAAAAAAATGTAAACACTCTGAAAATACTAAAAATAAGTTTAGCGGAGATTGGTCCCATAGACACCAGGGAAAACCTTTACAAACTCCGAGACGCGGAACACTAAACACAATATTTATATAATATATAACCTGTTTTATATGTATTTTCTTTCAGAGGGACGTCCTCTTATTTCTCAATTTAAGAAAACAAAGAAACGATAAAAGAAGGCATGCTGCCCTTTGTCTTCAAGTAGACCCGAATCATTAACCACTGTATACACATTGCTACAGGACACGCACGTTATTTATACATGGTTACATCACATTTAACTAGTTTACGAACTGTTTCTATTAATATTTTCTCGGCACTATAATAATTCAATTCAACACTATTAGTAGATTCAAAAAAATAATATAATTGTCGTACGTCACTAGTAAATTATGTGTTTTTTTTAAACATTAGAAAAAGATTTATAACAGAAAAAAAACGTTCTATTCCTGCTTTATGCTCAAGATGAGGTAATTTATTTCGGCGATGGGTCTAGGATCTAACCTTTAAATAAGCTCAAGAGACGGGCATGTATTCTATATTATAGAACAATATTTTATGATGCCAATTTATGCTTAATAGAAATTTGAATTCTGTTAATTATTTAGTTCTTTTTTCATGATTAGTTTAAAGAATAAAGTCAACATGGGTTGATGTCAATGGAATCAACTTTTATTCAGTTCATATTTCTGTACCCAATTTCACAAGTGAACTTAAATAACCCTTTTCTTTCACTAAATAAAAAAGTATTCAAATATCTTTGAAGAAAACACATTCTGTATAACTAAAAAATAGAAATGTCGACCATCTAAAATGACGTAAAAT
>NC_136506.1:100177912-100207912 GCF_053919585.1 Euprymna scolopes
TAGTCCTAAATTATTATATATATATACATGTGTATATATGCGCGCGCGAGCGCGAAATTGTGTTCGAGAACACTTCTTAAACTATATATTTAACAGATCGTTTGACCTTAGGTATATATGGCATTCAGTCATGTGGGAAACATTTTTCTCAGAGTACTGAATCAGGAGTAAAGAACTGGTAAGGGGGTCGAGATTGGCAGATTAGTACATGAGGATGATTGGATTTTTATGTGTTCGTTAATTTTTTCACGATGAGCAAGTGTGAAATATCCACATGACAGATTCCCCATGTTATGAATTAGAAAGTTTGAAAATCTAATCTAATCTAATCTGGTTTTATTGTTGTCGTAATTGCCTCACTGTATTTAGGTTTTGGTTTTAATTTCAGCTGGAGTATTTTTTTTTACTCACAAAGAATTAACTGTTTAGGAAAAACATACTTTCTGCATGCAGATGTTTAACTTCTGATATGAATAACATATAATGTTTATGAATATTTTATAACCGTACAATGCCGGTGACCTTAACTATATAATATTTGCAATGCTTAAAAATCTTTAAAGACTGAATTTTTCAAACTGCTATGAGAACTCCGACATTTCCCTGGTAAAACATATCATACATTAATTACGCGATAATGCAGAACACATAATAAATGTAGCTTATTTGCTTACATTATATGACAAAATCACATCATGTTTTTGCTGTTGTTTTTACAAAATCTTTTGTTTTGAAATTTTATCAAATGACAGTGTGATGGATATCTATGAACGCTGATGGTAGTCCAAACTTATAAAATATATGAAAAAGTAAGAAACGATCCTAAGAATTTTATTGTCTGAAGTAATTGTAGCTGGAAAACAACACATCCTCTTTATTACGTTACAATCAAGAGTAATAAAAAAAAAACTGGTAAGGAATCTAATCTGAAAACACTGCTCATACTTGTATTCATTTCCACTTTGGAAAAACTTAGAATTTATAGAGCAGAAACGTCACCTTGGATAGGCATTTTCGTATTTGCTAATTAAAAACTCTTCACAAATTTTACTAACTCAAGAAAACTAAATAAACAAAAATCTACTTGCAGAGAGTCCTAGCATTAATAGAAAATATAAATATCTGCGAAATAGGTATACTACAATGGTGCTGATACGATGATTCGGATATTATCATCAAAATGATTGTACACTACCAGATGCACCCAACGTTGTCCGGTAAATAACTTAATGCGATTAAATTTCTTTTTTAAAAATTTAGTAAATAAAACAAAACGAAAACAAAGAAAAAACTAGGACATGTGCATGCGAGTATTTATTTTTTTTTACAGTTCATTTCTTGTAAGCGAAAATATACTCGAGGTGAGATCGAATCAAAATTTAAATCACGGTAAACATTAAAACAGCTTGGAACTAATTAGAAAAGTGTGTTCCAACCTACTTCTTATAAATATTTGAAAACTATCATGTCAATGAATCGTGTATGCTCAGTCGTGAAACATTAAAATCAAGAGGTCCCAGGTAAAAAAAAAATAATTTTCGCGACCCTGCAGAATTTTTCTAGGGGAATCACAATTAAAAGATTTCCCTTATATTTATATAGAAAATGCCCATTCTTTTATCCATCATTCGTTGAGTATTTAGGTTAACACACAAAGCAGTACTGTTATAAAACAGCTTGTTTGAAAAGTATTATTGAATATAAAAATGAATTTCAAATTTGTTCGTGGTATCTAATTAATTACCAAATACTAACCAGACTTGTGCGTGATTAGTAATTTATTGCCTATTTTATCACTTTATATAAAACCGCCCGAAGGTAAATATCATTACCTCCACTTCAGCTTATTCCGACATATTACACTTCATAAATTTTAATCGGTTTTCAATGAGATTGCCGTCAGGGATTTAGTCGATAAACAGTAATCCGTTCAAATAAATCTGAACAATAATCAGTGCACGAATATATAAAGTTAATTACTAGGGGACATTTAAAAATGGAAAACGATGCTGGTTTTTGTTGTAAAATAAGAGAAAAAAAAACAAGACATAAAATACCTTGATTATTAAACAATATTGGGATTTTATATAAAGAAAACAATGGACAAATTGACTGCAAATAGTTTTAATGGAAAATTGATATAAGCAATTTTGATGAATGAGAGGAAGTTCCAACAGATGTTTTTATTCACAGAAACGCCACGTAAAATTTTATGCGTGTTGTAAATATATATTCAGTTGGCAGGTGTTATTTATGTATTTCCCCATAACTCACACTCGCTCCACTCTTTACCACGAACACAGGAACACATGTACAGAATTACAAACAGACAGACATACATACGATATATATATATATATATATATATATATATATATATATATACATATACATAATGCATAACTGATGACGAGCTCTTAAAATGGCGATATATATATATATATATATATATATATTAAATCAGTTGTGACAAAAACGGACTAGAGTGCTCAATATGTAGCCAGAGAAGTATACAGGACATTTATTGTTGTCAGTCCAGAATGAATTTTCATATTGTTTCCGCTAAGAAGATACCCTCTGAAGATGTGTATGTATATATATATATATATATATATATATATATATATATTATATATGATATATATATATATATATATATATTATATATGATATATATATATATATTATATATTATATTATATATGATATATATATATATATTATATATTATATTATATATGATATATATATATATATTATATATTATATTATATATTATATATGATATATATATATATATCTTATATATATTATATGTATTGTATATATATAATATATATTATATGTATTGTATATATATAATATATATTATATGTATATATTATATATATTATATATATATATTATACATCCATATATTTTATATATATTATATATATATTATATGTATATATATATTATATATTATATATATATTATATATCCATATATTTTATATATATTATATATTTTATATATATTATAAATACATTATATATATATTATATTTCCATATATTTTATATATATTATATTTTTTATATATATTATATATATATTATATATATTATATATAATATATATATTATATATATATATATTATATGTAATATAATATATATAATATATATATTATATTATACATATAATATATAAATATAATATATATATATAATTTATACATATATCATATAATATATATATATGGTAAAATATATATTTAAAAATTGTATATATATATCATATAATATATATATAATATAATATATACATAATACAATATATATAATATATGTATATATAATATACTTTCTAAACGTATCCAGGAAATAAACGAAGGTTATAAAAAAAAAACGCG
Organism: Euprymna scolopes; assembly: GCF_053919585.1. Classification (NCBI taxonomy): domain Eukaryota; kingdom Metazoa; phylum Mollusca; class Cephalopoda; order Sepiida; family Sepiolidae; genus Euprymna; species Euprymna scolopes. The sequence goes on from NC_136506.1 coordinate 100,181,309, forward strand.
CGTCTTTTAATTTTCAACAAAATGTTGTACTATATATATATATATATTCGACGCTCGCTTTTTGTTTATAAAAAACCGTGGTTAGAACACTGTGAACGTGGTGGACGGGTGTTTGTTTAAATAGGTATTTGGCGAGATTATTTGCGGACGACGCTCCCGTGGGTCGATCGGTAGAACTTATGACTGACAACGCGGTGGTTCTATATTCAATCCTCGGCTTGGAGAAGTTGCCAGTCTCTGTGACACAACGAAACAGGACTGTATGTCGATTACTAACTATATATATATATATATATATATATATTACCTTGTCCCCCTTTGAGTAATGTGGTCGTAAAATACGCTCACTTTTTGTTATATTAGGGTCCAATCGCTATTTAGAATTATATTATACACATTATATGTCAGTGTTTTAAATAAATAAAAATAAATCAACCGTTTAGATGACATCAGCTCTAATCCAAACAAAAATACAGACCTTCCCAACATTATTTGTTGTAAAACCTTATAACGTTATATATTGTATAATAATATGTTAGGGTATTCATTTAGAAGCCCCTGACTCAACCCCGGTAAGTACTATGTAAGTAACATTTCGCTTTCTTTACAAATTTTATGTCAGCTACAGACCAAATCGAGTTTTCTCATTTATACGGAACGTTTAAAATCTGTACACATAATTGCATAATGAGAACACACACACACAGACACGCAAACACACAGATACACACACACATTGTTGGAGTTTGGTAGAGTTCTCAAAAGTCAAATGTTGAACTTTGACCCCTTAACAGCCAAATTTATGGCCCAATCTCAGTACCCTGTATATCAAATTTCGAGTCTGTAGACTTAAAATTGTCAGAGTTATTGCGTAGGTAAATGTACACAGACACATACACACACATACACGTTCATATATATATGTAATAACTATTTGTTTTTACTTACATACACTAGTCTTTCAAACTTTTGCAATCCTGAGTAGAGATTAATAATTATTTCCAATCATATGGTTCGAAATAAGCAACGAAGCAACTTCTTGCTCGAATTGTTGAGTCCCTAGCGCAACTAAACTATCGCCATGCGAATGAATGGAACTAAGATGTACTTATGGAACTAAGATGTACTGAACTCCGAATTTGGACGAGTACATATTGTAAACTCAAATGTTCACATGAGCGGATTACATGAACATTGCATAGACGCTAATTGATTGCATTAGTTATTAGTCCTCGGACAGTGCTCAACCTTACGTATTCTTAAATGAGTTTGAGAAGTATAATTATACAATGATTATGCATTTTTTCGTGTCCAAACACTAGGGGTCCATGCTTGCGCAATCATAATTGTAGGTAACAATTCCTTTTAGTCATAAAAAATTTATATATGTATATATACATAAATATATTAAAATTATATATATATATATATATATATAAATTTTACTCCTCCAATGAAGTTAAAAATTCATGATGTGAAATGGTTAAATTTCCAATCAAAAGATTTTTATCATTCTATGTAAGACAAATAATACATTTGATATATTATGACTTATTATCCTATAGGATTTCGATATCTGACATATCTTCAGATGGGGAAAATATTAGCAACTGATTATAATGTTTCATGGTTTATTTGCTAAAGTAAGTGAGATATAGAAAAGCACAATCATTTTTTTTTTTTAGTATTTACACATAATAAAGTAAGGGAAGTTAATGAAAGGATACAAAATTTCACATCCAAATTTTATTCGGAAGTATATATATATATATATATATATATATATGTATGTATATATATGTATATATATAATATATGTGTATATATAATATATATGTATATATATAATATATATGTATATATATAATATATATGTATATATAATATATATGTATATATAATATATATGTATATATAATATATATGTATATATATAATATATATGTATATATATAATATATGTATATATATACATACATATGTATGTATATATATGTATATATATAATATATATGTATATATAATATATGTATATATATATACATACCTATGTATGTATATATATGTATGTATATATATGTATGTATATATGTATGTATATATATATAATATATATGTATATATATAATATATGTATACATACATATGTATGTATATATATGTATGTATATATATAATATATGTATATATATGTATGTATATATATGTATATATATGTATGTATATATATATGTATATATATGTATGTATATATGTATATATATGTATGTATATAATATATATGCATATGTATATATATGTATGTATGTAATATATATATGTATATATATATGTATATATATATATGTATATATATATGTATATATATATATGTATATAATATATATGTTTATATGCATATATATATGCATATATATATAATTTACAATAAGTTTACCAAGGAAATCAAAATGGTAAGCTTAACATATATATTAAAAATATTAAAGAGTTAATATTTACAAGTAAAGTAATCTCAACCAGATATAAACGCTCAATTATACCTAAAAGGAAATAGAGCTAATAATATGAACAAATGATTAAAAAAACATGTAAAAAGACATCTTGAAAAAGAGTTAAAAACATATTTAATTTTAAAAGGGAAGCACAAGATATGTGGATAGTCCTTAATCCGCGGAGTGTCGAAAAAATACTCTCCTTCTCATCAGAGGGCAGGAATTAGCAAAATGCGGGATCGGATTTTGCATGTAAAAGTATTTAATTAAACTACAAGTAAGTCACAGATCTTACTTGGTTAAAAAAAGGGTGAGGTAAGGGGAATAGGAGGTAAAAGAAAAATGATAAAAATATTTCACATGAATGGATAGTCCGGTGAAGGGTAAAAAATCCAAGAATGGTAAAATCCAAACACGGTCGAATTAAAAATTTCAAATCCAACAGGTAAGTTCCAAATGGTCCACAATGATCCATAAGGCAGCATTCCTTGGAAAAAATCACAAATGGAATGAGTTCCAAATCATTAAAAGAAAAGTTCAAACGTGCACAGAAAAAGCACTGGGAAGAATATTTAAAATACGTCTGCCAAGGCCGGAGGAATCAAGTAAATTAAGGTTTAAAAAACAAAAAAAAAAACGGAAAAACGGTGAAAGTTTAAATTGGAAAAGCAAGGTCAAACTAACCCAGACAAAAAACGCGAAAGTTAGTGTTAATAATTAGGTCAACTGAAATATGCACGTCCCAGAATGAAATTAAGAAACAAGAGCCCGAGAAAATAGTAAATGGCTAAGTTTATGAAACTGAGCGTCTATTATATTAAGTAGAGTAAAAAATGTGAATAAGTAAAAAAACAAATAATTAAAGTAAATATATAAAAAATTATAAAGTTTATATAATTTCAAAAAAATATACACACATATATACATACACATATATATAGACACATATACTTATATACATACATACACATACATATACATACAGACACACCAATGCACACATACATGTACATAAATACACACATGCATATACATATATATACATATATGTATACATATACAATAACACACACATATATATCCATATATATATATACATATATATATATATATATATATATATATATATACAAACACACACACGCATGCATACATATATACACATATCCAAAAACATATACAACTTAAACAAATACATGCATACATACATACTTACACACAATTTAAGGGGAGGGAATGGCCGGAATCTACAAACTCAGGAATAAGGCAAATCATGTGTATGTAAATGAATAAAGTAAAATAAAAGTAAACAAATACATAGAATAAAATAGGTAGGCTGATGTATATATTTAATTAATAGGTATACTTACACCATAAGACAACAGATAGGAAACCGGCTGAAGAAATAAAGAAAAACAAATAAAATTAAAAATATAAAAAGCTTAGAAGGTAAAATAAAAATATGTGAAAAGATATATATTTCAAGGGTTAAGTTAATAGCTATGTAATTTCAAAGTTACCATATTTAAATTTGGACATATGCTTGCAATAGGAGATCAATTCGTTTTTAGAGTTTATTATATTACTACTTTGAGGGGGATGTGATAATAGTTATAGCTTCAGATGTAAAGAGATGACAAGATTTAGATCCTGGGGTATAAGACTTAACTATTTTAGGATTGTCCATTTAATTGAGAAGAGGGTATTGGCAGAATTAAGCTTTTTAACCAGTGTAGTTAGATAAGTTCCCTGGTTATTTTTTGAATTTTGGTTATTGAAAGAAGTGTGGTTTGAAATTCTTTTCTTTATTAAATTTGAAGTAGCACCAATATATGTATATGCTTTATTAATATCTCGGGATCGAGAATTAATATAAAGTTGTTGATTTATACTGGGAAGAGAATTTAAATTTTGTTCATTTTGATGAACAGAGGGTAGGATTGTAGCAGGGTTGTTTTGGAGGGGATAATTAGTGTTGTCAGTGTTAGGATGGCTTCTATGAAAATTATTATTATTATTATTATTATTATTATTATTATTATTATTATTATTATTATTATTATTATAGCTGGTTGTATGATTGAAAATAGAGGGGCTTGTGTATTCGTTTGTTGGATTAATAATTATATCAGAGGGAGGGTCGGAGGAAGGATAATTTGGTAAGAAAATGTTATTGTCTATTATTGGAGAATTGCGTGGGAGCTCTGTAATTGTGGATGAATATAATACATCTTTATGGATGCAATCATTATTGAGTGGGCAAAAATGTTTTTTTAATACAATTGCAGTTGCTTTTTGGTTGGATTTGGAAAGGGATTTTTTGGGCTGATTTATTTGTTTTTTGTTATTAGATGCTAATATTCTTTGTGCTTAATAAGGCATAATAGAATAAGAAATCCTGAACGTGTTTTTATTAAAAACTGAACTATATCTGTGTGGGTATTTGAAAGAGTTTTCTACAATATTGAAGAATTCTTTAAGTATATTGGTTTTAACATTTACGCTTAATGGAGAATTAAACCAACTATTTTTCTTTCTCCTAGGGCGACAGGGTGGGTAAGAAGTATTACGATTAGCATGTTGGTTCGGATTATATTTGTGGAGTGGACCATTGCTATTGCTGGCAGCAGATCTTGTTATTTTAACTGGTTTCTTGCGAGTAATATTGTGTGTGATTACAGATTTAAGACGGCATACAGGTGGAGCATAATGGTTATATTGAATCTTTTCATTGTATCCTGAATTTCTTAAGGCATTATTGAAGAAAGTAGCACTTTTTATTAAAGGTTTTTTTTATCGGCTGAGAGCGTAGAGATTCTTCTAGAGACGGGTGGTACTATATATTTTATAATTGAATTGGGGTGGTTAGAAGATTTATGGACGTATAAAAGCGTAAGGTTCGGATTATGATAGGGGCGGTTAGATTCAGTATTAAGATTAAGTGTAATGTCTAGAAAATCTGAAGTTTTTTTATTTGGTTCAATAATTATAGAAAGGCCAAAATTATTAAAAAAATTTATGTAATTTTTTAATTGTATTATTGTACTCTCTTGGCCTGGCTATTGTTGTAAATATAGCATCGTCTCTATAAAGGCCCCCTTGGATATGTTTAAAGTGGTATTTAAGTTCTTTCAGTAAGAAGAGTCCCACTAAATTTTTACCCTCAGCAGAGTCTGAAGACCCATTAATATGTCAAAATTATTGGGGGTATCTTTTATAGTCTAAAACTTATTGTTAAATTGTATAAGGGTTTTTCTGGCAAGGAGAATTAATTTAATTTCCAAATGAGTTAAGTCAGAATTTCTTTTAGCAAAGATTAAATCCTTATATGAGAGGATCGGTGAAATTGATTGAGTTAATTGTTGGTGTCAAAGGTTATGAAGTTAAGGAGGTGTTTATTTTTAAGGAAACAAACCAATTGATTAGAGAATTCGAATTTTGCAAAAGAGGGAAGCTAACTTTTTCTTTAATAGAGGGGATAATTCTATCTAAGATGGCTTTGCTTACCGTACCCAAGTCAGAGCTAGATGGGCAGATGAATCTAATGGAGGACTTATCATAAAATTAGGTTTATGGTCTTTGAGTGTGAATCTAGGGGTACTCGGGGAAAGCATTTCAGTGGAGTTATGAATGTTCATAAAAGTCAGTAAAGATTTAGCTTCAGAATTATTAGAATCCAAAGTGTTGCGGGGGACTATTTTATAAGATTAATTAAGCTCTTTATATAGAAGTCTTTTATATGTAGGATAGTCAAGTTTATATTAATTTTTAATCTTCTCTGCAGGGACAAATATATGTTTATTCTTTTTCATTTTCTTGGAAATTTTTTTTTTCGGGTAACCGGGTTGTAGTAGTGTTTTTGTTGATTAAATCTTACTTTTTTGACTAAATTTAACATGGAATTTTCGAACTCCTCAAGGTAAGGATTATATTTAAGGTGGGCAGTGGTTTTTAGTTCGTAAAATTTGGAAGCAAATCTTTCAATTTTCTTTTGTTCTCTTTGGGAGTTTATAGGGAGTCCATTTGTGAAGGTTTGTGGGAGAAGAGTGTATTTAGAGGAAAAAGGCGCTTTAAGCGTATTTTTAATGTTTAAGTCATGGTGATAAGATTTCCACATTATATTTTTTTAGGAAAGTGTTCACAGCTAGAACATATTAGTGTATATATTCTTGTTGGGTAGGGATAGGAGTATTCTTAGCACACAGGGGAATGTGTTCCTTTTCAAGCATATCTGGAAAGAATAAAATGATGTAAAAGCTCAATAAAACCGAAAAGGAAATAGAGTTTATAATATGAGCAAAGGATAAATAAAACATGTTAAAAACATCTTGAAAAAGAGTTAAAACATATTTAATTTTACAAAAGGAAGCACAAGATATGTGGATAGTCCTTAATCCGTGGAGTTTCGAAGAAATACTCTCCTTCTGATCAGAGGACAGGAATTAGCAAAATGCGGGATCGGATTTTGCATGTAAAGGTATTTGATAAAACTATAAGTAAGTCACAGATCTTACTTAGTTAAAAAGGGTGAGGTAAGGGGAATAGGAGGTAAAAGAAAAATGATAAAAAGATTTCACATGAATGGATAGTCCAGTGAAGGGTAAAAAATCCAAGAATGGTAAAATCCAAACACGGTCGAATAAAAATTACAAATCCAACAGGTAAGTTCCAAATGGTCCACAATGATCCAAAAGGCAGAATTCCTTGGAAAAAATCACAAATGGAATGAGTTCCAAATCATTAAAAAAATGTTCAAATGTGCACAGAAAAAGCACTGGAGAGAATATTTAAAACACGTCTGCCAAGGCCGGAGTAATCAATTAAATTAAGGTTTAAAAAAAAAAAAAAAACGGAAAAACGGTGAAAGTTTAAATTGGAAAAACAAGCTCAAACTGACCCAGAAAAAACGCGAAAGTTAGCGCTAATATATATATATATATATATATATATATATATATATATGTATCTATATACATATGTATCTATCTATCTATCTATATATATATGTATCTATATACATATGTATCTATCTATTTATATATATATGTATGTATATATATGTATCTATTTATATATATATATATATCTTTATCTATATTTATATATATTTTTATAGATATGTATATAGATTTGTTAAAATTCGTAATTAGTAAAAAACTGAAGTGAGTGATCAATACTATTGCAGAGCATATATGTGTATATTTTATTATCGTTTTATCTGTTTGGTTACACATGTTATCCGTCCCTCTCCCACTTATTATCTCCTTCCCCCCTTTTTTCCGTATCTAAACACTTCTTACTATATATATATATTTGTAGGGGGGAAGAGAGAACAGAAAAATCACATATACATGTGCTTTTCTTTTATTTTTATTTTGAATTTGATAAACAATATATTTATAACATTTGTTTGTTTAATTTATGTTTAAGAACAGAATGCCTATAAAATATCATCTCACTTAATTGATAATTTACTAATTAGTTCTAGTCGATGTGCTTTTAAATCATTGAATCATTACGAAGGTTTTTTTAGTGCTGACACTGTTTAACATAAATCCTTAGAGGTTAATTGCTTTTGTAATTGATGGTCATAAAATCGAAATGGAGGTCGAAAAATGTAATTAAATATTCGTCCGTCTTTGTTTTCTGTCTGCCCCTATTTTTATCTACGTTTAAAATGAGAAAAGGGAACAACGATTTATTGTATAAATAGCCACACATATGCTATATTTAAGTGTTCGTTTATCATATGTTAGTATGAACGGAAATAAAGCATGATTCTTTGGCCATTAAACGGGCAAGGAAAATCACCAAAATTGTTCGTGGATATAGAATTACCTGTCAAGATTGTGAGCAGCTAAAATGATATCTTCAATAATTTATAATACGCTTGTCAGCTCGCCTACCTCTTTTAGGCATTCGTTACTAACATTAACGCAATTGTATATAGGGACACGAGTCTTGCATATCGTTTTTGTTACTACGCATGTTCAGACGTTGTATTGAACTTGACAGTATCTTAGTTACGTAGTTATATGCATGTCTATAATAGGCATGAATATTCAATATGACTATAGCCCAGGTTTTAAACCAGAGATAACTTGTGTCCGTTAAAATCCAGAAGATATAATCCGGGGCAGTGTCTACTGCTTGGTTGCCAAACCCATTTTAGGTTCCTTTGTGAAAAATGTCGGTGAAGCTGATGTATGCTAACTTAAAAATCATAAATCACGTCCCTCTTTGATAGTCGGATTTCATAATAAAAATTTGACACAATGGCGACCTTTAATATAAATATGATTATGCTCATAAGTAGTGCATGCGATTCTATACATATTTGCCCACTGATACAACACACGAGAAAAATGACATTCTTTTAATGATGTCAGAATAATAGGTTGGTTGGTTGTTTTTGTTTTACGGCATATCCACCCTTTTAGATTATTTAATGTCGAATCCAAAGATTTTGCAAAAAAATTTAAGTAGAATATATTTGTTGTTTTCAAGTCAGTTTCTATTTAACCCATATCTTGGACCCTAACAGGTACGATCACTCCGGGTCAGAGTTGACCTGGGACCAATGGCAATAAAAGGGTGGCTCCACACTCCCCAAAGTCCGCAAGCTTGGGCCTCACCACTGGATTTAAGGCCATATTCAGAACCCAGAATTATAGGAGTAATAAAAATAATTATCTTCTTGTAAAATATTTTCAAACAAAATATGTATTCGTGTATTATTTTAGTTCAACTATATCGTTGTACTATAATCGGAGTTAGTGGTTAATTAAATAGCAAATGTATGTGTAAATTAGACAATTAAATGCAAATAAACAGGAATAGACTAATAGTAAGCATCTTACTTAATTTCGGAAAAAAAACATGCAGACCGCGATGCTATTAAACAGTACCAGGTGGCCGTCGTCACCCAGACGATTAATACGCTAGAATATAATATTTTAATTCATGCAGTTTTGTTTTTATTTTTACAGACCCAATTATGTATTGATTATTACATCTTACACAATATAGAGTATCGATTTCAAAAGTGAAATCAAAATATGACATGCGTGCAATCAGCTTGAATCGACATAAAATCATTTAGCTTTGAGCGGTATCGGTTACACTCATTGCTAACGACATATACATAAAACCACGAGGAATTAACGTAGTTAAACATATAAATTCATACTTTCGCATTGATAAGTGTTGAAATTGAGTCAGGCTACACCTACTAAGAACCATAATTTTCAATTTGGGGCCTAACGCAGCCATTGTTATTGCTAAAATCCGAATCGATATTGTTCTAACGATGTGAATATACTCTATTTGATAATTCGTCGCGGTAAATCAAGAATCGAGTGAGTAGTTTCGGACAGACCGTTTCGCAGACAAACATAATCACATTTTAATTATACATATATATTAATGTTTTGATATTACATGACTTGCAGTTTCCATGGAAATATGAAAGGTATGCAGAGTACAGAATAGAATGCGAATTCTGAGAAAATTGACTTCTTTTAGCATTTGTTTTTGAAGACGCCATGTTCTTCTTCTTCTTCTTCTTCTCCTTCTTCTTCTCCTTCTTCTTCTTCTAGTTAATCAAGTTGTTATTTATATTCTTTTTACTTATCGTTCACTGTTTTTCATATAACGGATTTGTAGCGAGGATTCGAGTTTATTACGAACCAGCAACAGATTGACGTCGAAATTGGTCGATTTTGTTTTGAATTTTTAATAAACCTAATGAATAATTCAAAAGTTCAACCAGGAAATCATAGGAAAGACTTCAAAATTAAAACAAAATAAATTATACCGAGAAATTTGTAAAAATGATTAGAATTTCAAATTTAACAAGAGAAGAAACATTTCAGAAAAAATATCAATTGATAAGATAGTGTAATGTTATGCCCCTTTAGGCTGTGATGATAGCGTAGTATCTGTTAACTGTGACAAGCGGGAGCAATGGTCAAAACATTATTATTATTATTGTTATTGTATTCTTGTTAATTGATTTGAGCGACGGATAGTCGCTGAATCAGTTATTATGATTATAAGAATAAACAATTAAATTGCGAAAGAATTGAATGATGTGTGAATCGCAAAAAGAATGTGAAAAGAGAAAATATATGTAAACATTATTTTGGGGTTTTGAATAAGCAAATTACTAGGTGGATAAGATTGGGATAAGACACGTAATTAGGTGACGTAAGAGAACACGTGATGTAGTTAGTTTTGGAGAGATTATGAGAGTTGAGGATTGACCACCAGAGCAGACAGTGTAGACAAGGGTGGACAGACAGCTGGGAGCGAGCTGTATGAACAGACAACTAGGAGCGAGCTGTATGAACAGAAAAGGTAGAAACAGCAGATCATGTGAGACAACTTTAATAAATTTATATTATAAAAATATAAAGAGTTGTTTTATGGTTTTCACAAAGAAAAACAGATGTCTCAATTGGCTTCATGGTTCGTCACGGATCAACGGGAAGATACAGATCTCTTCAAGAAAAAAGGTATGAAGCATATATTATTATTCTTACATCTGAACTGTAAAAATATGCCATGTAATAAGTCTCATACAACATGATTCAAGTTACACGTCAATATCATGTCCCCTGGCTAACAACATACATACGATTTATACGTTTATTTCTATCTGTTAAAAGAACAATATCTTACATCCACTAGAAAACACATGACACGTTTTAATATGTCATCTCCTCCAATATAAACCAATATATAACAATTATATGACAAATTTTTAGAATAGTGTAGCAAAAAAATTGTAAAACTTTAGTAATTTCTACAGAAGCGTGGATCAAAAATTAAATCTGCAGTCTTATTTACAAACTAGCACGTCGTCCGGAATGTCCCGGTCGTAAAATACGCCAAAATATGATATTTCGTTAAATGCCAATTACGGATGTTATATTACATTCTATTGACCCCAATATATAGTGATTATTTAAAAACGTTTTTTTAAAAACCACTCCGGCCTCACCACCGTGAATCGAAACCAAGCAGTCTACCTTATGATTTACCTTTTTCCTTTGGTATTAATGCCTGATATAAGAAGACATGCGCGCTGCAAGGCTAAAAAATAAAACAAGAACAACTTGCTATTACATTACGCATGCATATTCGTAATTCTGTCGTTCGAACTTCACCTGGCAAATTCCATTTTATTTTGAAATTTTCACACTTTTGCAGAGATTTTCCGCGGCCCAAACCAAAATATAAAGTCTTGCATACGTTTGAACTCAGTATATTAATTTTTATGTCTGTGGACCAAAAACTGACAGAGGAGTTTGGTAGGTACCTTTTTTGAACAAATATGTTTTTTTTTTAAATTTAAATATTATTAAAATCAAATCAATTTTATATATTAATATGTAGGAGAATATTTACTTTTTTTCATAAAAATCTTACATGTATTTCAGTGTACAGATAGCCGATACTATCCTACAAATCATTAGAGACAGGAATAAAAACGAAAAAAAGAAAAAACTATATTCAAATTGGCACTGTGGAATGCTTTCAGCACACGATTGTGGATAAATCTTTATTGTGGGAATATATTTCAGCGGATATCACTTTTTAGTATGTGCTTTTGAATTTCTGGAATTTTACTGTTTTTTATTTTTCCTTTTATTTCATCAACTTATATTTGACTGTCTGTAATATTTTATTGTCTGTAATATTTTATTGTCTGTAATATTTTATTGTCTGTAATATTTGACTGTCTGTAATATTTTACTGTCTGTAATATTTAGAACAAACGGACTATGTAAAGTAAATATATTTTCAAAACTTATAACCTAGTAAATACTGAAAATGGATACATAAAACTTTACGTATTCACATGAAATAACATATATAAAATTATTAAAAAACATATATAAATTTAAAAAAATTATTATTAATTATTAAAATTATTAAAAAACATATATAAATTTTTGTACACAGTGATCACCACTTATCAAGGCCCGGAAGCCACTCAGGGACAAGGGTTATTGTAAGTACATCACGTTAGTGAGGAGATTTTATGAAGTGTTTAATTAGGGGGGGGCGGTTCATTAGGAATTTGTTAACATAAGACTTGAAGACATCCAAGTTTTAATCATGAGGGAAGCAGGCAGACGGAACAGAGTTCCACAGGCGTGCAGTTCTAAGAAAGAAGATTTGCTCATGAAATCCGCGTTTTGATTTAGGCACAGATATAGAGTGGGGGAAATTTTTCACAGTGGATTCAGCTAGACGGGTGTTTTTCGTGAAAGATTGGCGAGGGGGGACCAGGGATTGGAGTTCAGACGAGCACCTGCCATGAAAATAACGATAAAACAAGGATAGGCTCGCAACGTCTCTTCTGTGGGAGAGGGGTTGCAGGGTAGAGAAAAGGGCATCCCCCACTAAACCACGAAGTCTATTTTGTACTCTGTCAAGGCATGATAGGCTGTTTTTGGCAACTCCTGCCCAGATATGGCAACAGTATTCCATCCTTCGCCGTACTTGACTTTTATATAGATAGAGAATTGCATCAGTAGTGAGATATCTTCTGGAGCGGTAGAAGGATCCCACCATCTTTCCTGCGACCTTGGCAACAGACTTGATGTACGTGTTCCATTTCAGATCAGGAGTAAAGGTCAAACCCAGAAGCTTGTCAAAACACGGGGCCTCACCCAGACGAGAGCCATCCATCACAATTGATGCCAGCTGGGGATCAGAGCGTTGATGATGTAAGGATAGGAGTTTGGTTTTGGATGCATTAAAGGTAACTAGCCACATCTTCCCCCACTGAACCACGCGCTCGAGATCAGAGGAGAGAGAATCCGAGAGAACTTCGTCATTTACAGCCTTTGATGTGTTGCCGTAGATGGTCGTGTCATCAGCATAGATGTCAAGGAATTATTTAAGTATGTGTTTAGGGAGGTCATTGATGTAGATCAGGAAGAGAGTTGGGCCCAGGATTGACCCCTGAGGGACTCCAGCATTTATATTGCAGGCCTCCGATTTTTGTCCATCTACCACTACTCTTATGAGCCTATCAGAGAGAAATGATTTAATGATTGAGAAAACATTTCCAGTTATACCGTAGCTGGAAATCTTGTGATGTAGACCCTTATGCCATACTGTGTCAAAGGCCTTTGATATATCGAGATCAATTGCCCTAGAAAGGAAGCCTTTTTCAAGAGATTCACTAATCCTGTGGGATATAACCGTCAGCACATCTGCGGTAGATCTTGCCGAGCGGAAACCATATTGTGTGTCACTAAGAAGGTTATTCCTGCTGAGGTGGTTGACTATTTCTCTATTTAATATTGATTCCAGTAACTTACTCATAACACAGAGAAGACTTATTGGTCTGTATTGAGAGGGAGATGACTTATCACCTGAATTCTTAAATACAGGGCAAACTGATGAGGTCTTCCAGGGGGTCGGAAAGCACTTCTCTATAAGGCAGCGCTTAAATAGTTTCGTAAGTATGGGAGCAAGTTCTGGTTGAATCTTTTTTAACACTATAATTGGGATACCATCAGGGCCAGTTGCTTTACTGGAATCTAGGTTTTTTATTAGCTTGGCGACTTCATGCACGGATATTTGTATGTTACTTAGCTTGTTCTGTGTTATAGGAGGAAATATGGGGAGTTGATGGCCTTCGTCGCATAGGGTAGAATTAGCTGCAAAGTTCTTTGCAAATAGTTTTGCCTTGTCTGACGCTGACGAGATAACCTCTGGTCCATTGATAATGGTTGGGATAGAACGCACACTTCTGTTCAAGATCCTTTTTGTTATTTGCCAAAACAAAACAACTCTAATACACTTCATTAATGAACTAAGTTTTACCGTTACTTGGTTACATGTGCACTTTATCGGAAAAGATAATGAAACAAAATGTTTTTTTTATCATGCGATCTTCATAACATTTATTAGGAACCCACCGGATTGTATGAGTCGATATATAAAATATTCGAATAAATAATGCACGCATTAAAATTAATGTTATTACAAATTCAGAAAAGCTTAAAAGTTAAAAGAAAAGTGAACCAATTATTTTCAGAATGGTTGTGTATTTTGTAATAAAGCTAAGACAGAACGATGAACCTAAACATAATTTAACTTTTCCGATCTAATTGACCAGTGCTTAACGCCGAATATTCTATCAACGTTTGGTTGAAAGTCATCAAGGACCATTCTTAACAGCTGCAGTATTCTTTGAAAAATTTTAACTTGACTAACGTAGCATCATTAAAAGTTTTTTGTGTGTGTTTGGCAAATTAATGCAAAAGCCATGTGCTAATTATCAATTTTAAGTACCCTCCGAAATTGTTTACTAATAAAAAGTAAAGGGTAGTTTTAGAGGTGTATGTCATATGACATTCTTTAAACTAAAACGAAACAACCTACCATATATATATATATATATATATATATATATATATATATATATATATATATAGAGAGAGAGAGAGAGAGAGATTATACATACATGTTCTATTCTTATATTATTATTATTATTATTATTATTATTATTGCTTTGATAAACCGTAATTAACACCAACTGTTGAGTTTATTCATTTTTAAGAAATAATGGATTCTCATAAAATAGGATTAAACTTATTATTACAATAATTAATTCTAATCGATGTGCTATTTTCTGTTATCAGTAAATCTCTACGGATGTTCCCTTTTAAGTGCTGCGAGTGTTTAACATTAATTATTTAAGGTTAATTGCTTTTGTAATTGATGACCATAAAATCGAAATGAACGTCGAAAAATGTAATTAAATATCCGCCATTTTGTGTTTTCTGTCTTACCTTAATATTATCTACGTTTAAAATGAGAAAAGGCACAACAATTGAAGGTGTAGATTGCTGCACATAGATACATGACAATATTAGTTTACTAAATAATTGTAAAGTTTGAGAGGCGTCAGTCAGATTACATTATTTGTTTTAATTTAAACCTATTTTTACTTACATTATTTTATGTTGAAAGTTTCGCAAGTAGTAAAGCTTTGGGAAACATGTTTTTGCCAAACGTTGATGAAATAAAACTGATAACGGGTGTTTGACGAACGGCGGAAAAGAACCATTCGCAAATAGAGAAGGAGGTTTTGGCACTAATATTTCCGGAATTATTTTTAAAAAATATTCGCATGGTATAGAATTAAAACTGTAATGGGAACACTCACAATTGATAGAAATACTCTGTTAAAACTGGAACTCGAACCTACACAGCACATAAATTACCAAATTGGCCATCTATATTTCAAAGATATTCTTTCAAAATGACATGTTAATGTCAAAACTGTTCGCATAGGCGGATTTTACTGTCCAATTAAATATCAAAACATAATTAATCATAAACAGGCTGTCAAATTGCAAATGGGCTATGCTACTCAATATTTACTAGCTCATTGTGTTTCTGTTGTATTTGAGTTGCATTACTGTTCAGAAGTTACATTTAAATACCAATTTTCCATTATGCGGTGTTCTTTTTTTGCCTTCGCGATTTGGATTTTTAAATTGACGTGAACACTAAGATACTTCGATAAGAAATCATACGAGGGGCGTGCAATAAGTAATGCCCCTGACCCACTTCCCATAGCAGTAGAGCAACTAAACTTCACACGGTTATTAGTCTTTCTCTACATAAGAACCACCCAGAGTTATGCATTTCTCATCGTTTGATGCAGAAGATCGCTTTTGTAGAACACCCCAGGTTGGTCCTCCCACCACGACGTGACTTCAGATATCAAGGCTGCATGAACTGGGAAACGCTTTCTTTTCAAAAACAATTTCATGGCTAGGAAGACGTGAAACTCAGAGGGTGCAAGGTCAGAAGAGTAAAGAGGATGTAGTTGGGTGCATAACCACACACCCGTGCTTCTGATCTGGCGACATGCGAGTTGTGGACCGGAGCGTTGTCCATCAGGAGGAGGGTACTTTGCTGATCTTGTCCCGCCTCTTGATTTTGATAGCTTCCCTAAATTCCTAAAAAGTGATGCATAATTGGTTCCTGTAATTTTGGTACCCTTTGCCAGGAAATCTGTCATCACTATTTCGTCCGTTATCAATTTTAAAGAACAACTACTCCCCGACGGCGGTAGGAGTTTCAATAAGATCTATAATTACTTTTCCGTGGACTCAGGAGAAAATAATGGAACCATTATTAAAAATTTACGGTAAAATTTACTATATCAATCAATTGCTTAATTGACAAATAAACACATTTTGTCTATTTTTATGGCAGCAGTAAACACCGGTAAGCCTTCTAGTACTTGATGTATTACAGAAAACTCAATTACTATTTTTGACACAATTTTATGTGATTTTGATGTACAAATTTATGACAATGTTCATCACATTGTGTTTGTCTGTACATAATAAAAAAATGTTTGTTATTTCTAAAGCTCTGTAGCAGTCTAAGTATCTCCGAGTTAATCCGTTATATCTTGTGTTATCCTTAAATTTTTAGTTGTTTATGGACTTGTCGCGGATTATTCCCCGTTAACATAATTTCAATCATTGTAAAATCTTGCAATCGTTTCGCTTTAGTATATATATATATATATATATATATATATATATATATATATATATATATATATATATATATATATTTGTATTTATATATATATATATATATTTGTATTTATATATATATATATTTGTATTTATATATATATATTTGTATTTATATATATATGTGTATATTTATATATATATATATATATATTTGTATATTTATATATATATTTGTATATATATATGTATATATGTATATATATATATATGTATATATATATTTGTATATGTATATATATATTGTATATGTATATATATATTTGTATATGTATATATATATTTGTATATATATATATATTTGTATATGTATATTTATATATATATGTATATTTGTATATGTATATTTATAAATATATATATATTTGTATATTTATATATATATATGTATATTTGTATATGTATATTTATAAATATATATATATTTGTATATTTATATATATATATGTATATTTGTATATGTATATTTATATATATATTTATATATATATTTGTATATGTATATTTATATGTATATATATATTTGTATAAGTATATATATATATATTTGTATATGTATATTTATACATATGTATATATATATATATATATATATATTTATATGAGCTTACAATTAATAAAATACGTTAAAAAACACTTTGAAATGAGTTAAAAACTTATTTAATCTGAAAAGGAAACACTAGATATTTGGATAGTCCTTAATCCGCGGAGTTTCGAAGAAATACTCTCCTTCTTATCAGAGGGTAGGAATTAGCAAAATGCGGGATCGGATTTTGCATGCAGAAGTATTTGATGAAACAACAAGTAAGTCCCAGATCTTACTTTAAAACAAAATAAGTTCAGCAGAGGGAATATGGTAAAGAAAAAAGGTGATTACACATGAATGGATAGTCTGGCGGAAGATAAAAAATTTAGTGACGGTAAAATCCTAATGTAAAACTTCAAGAAACTTAAAAGAATTTCCATTTGTACAAGCAAAATCCAAAGAAATCCCGTAATTGGAAGAAGATGGTCCATAACAATCCAAAGGCAGAAATCCATGGAATAATTCACAAAAATGTGTACAAGGAAAAATAATATTAATAACAGAAAAATAAGATGTGCTTTTCACTCTAATTCCGAGACATAACAATAAATAAAAAAAGAACTGGGAAGAGAAAGGAGAGAGAAAAAATGATGGTAAAGTTAAATACAAAATATAAAATAAAGGGAAACAACAGACAAAATGACAGAGACAGGAAATGTTAAAGGCGCGAAAATATATATAGGGCAAAATAATATAGGTCAACTGAAATGTACAGGTCATCATTAAAAAATGTCAGCAAGAGTTGTTAAACGACAGTAAAAATAAAATAAAAAAGGAAAATAAAAATAAATAATAAATATATAATAAATAAATAGAAAATGAAGAATAAATAAATAAATAAAAAATAAAATATAATAAAAAATAAAATATAAAATATAACAAAAAATAAAATAAAATAAGAATAAAAATAAAAAAATAAAAATTATTTAAGGGGAGACGAAACTCTGTTACCTATTTGGTTTTATCGAGCTTTTAATCTGGCTGAGATAATTTTATAAATATTAATTTTTTAATATTTATAATTTACTTTAATTTTACAATCGTGGGTAATTTTGTTAATTTAATTGTAATTTTCATTTTATATATATATATATATGTTTATATATATATAAACATATATATATATATGTTTATATATATATATATGTTTATATATATATGTTTATATATATATGTTTATATATATATGTTTATATATACATATGTTTATATATATGTTTATATATTTATATATATATATATTTATATATATATTTATAGATATATATTTATATATATGTATATACATGTATATATATTTATATATATATATATGTGTATAATTTATATATATATGTGTATGTATATGTATATATGTACATGTATATATATATATGTGTATGTATATGTATATATGTACATGTATATATACATTTATATAAATGTATATGTATATATTTATATATTTATTTATGTAGATGTGTATGTATATATTTATATATATATGTATATGTATATATATATACGTATATATATTATATATGTATATGTATATATTTATATATGTATTTATATAGATGTATATGTATATATTTATGTATATGTATATATTTATGTATATGTATATATTTATATATATATATATATATGTATATATACGTATATGTATATATACGTATATATATATACATGTATATGTATATATATACGTATATATATGTATACGTATATATATATATATATATATATATATATATATATATATATATATATATATATATATATATATATAGGCATGCTTGATTAAAACCATGCCACACAATTTTACGTGATGAGATTGTTGGACAGCAAGCTGCTCATTGAAGTAGAATATTTAAATAAATGAAATACAACTTTGTAAATGAAAGCAGATTTCATTTTGGGTAAATTCTGTCTGTTCGTGTATTGCCATGCTGACTGCTTAAAACATTACAATTACCTCTGGTTAATCAGCACATGTAATAAAAGCAGTGAAATTACTTCATATTAATATTGTCCAAACAATAAATATTGAATAACCGAGATGCATTTTCAAAATAGCATTGCAATTTTTAACTCTATGGATTCAAATAACTGAAAGATCCAATATTTTTGATTACACTTGTTTAATTATAGACTTATTTCCCTTGTGATGTTCAACCAGAAAAGTGTGACCTGGTCGACCTTTTATTTAAATTTTACCAGTGTGCTTAAAGCAGAGATTTTTCATTTCGTAGTTTGTCATCGAATATTATACACGATTAGAACGTTTTAGAGACCCCGAACTGATAAATCCTAACCAGCCCTTACCAGTGCGGCATTTTAATCATATTGAATTATGGTTCCCACTGTGTCTAACTAGGCCTATTCCCCAACAGTACGAATGAATGAGCAGAAATATTGGAAATCAGAACATTGTGTTTCTGATATGAATCTGATTACAATGCTGCCCTATCGGGCTTCAGTTCAATGGTTAGAACGTATGCGCATACTTATTTTAAAAATGAGGACAAAATTTCGTATTGCAGTCTTTTTTCTGTCACTCCACCTATTTTTTCTATATACTATTTAAAGTTTTTTCTTTAATGATAACTTAATGAGTTATGTACTTGAGTTTTTATACGAAAATCAGCTGAGTGTGTTATAATTACTCATTTTCAGGCTGCATTTGCTTACGTTGAACTTGATTCGCTTTCAGTCACTGACATACTTAGATAATATTTTTAACTGTTCTCATGACGATATTCTTTCGTGCTTCACAAATTGTTAGTTTTTTGTTTTGTTTTTGTTCTCGCTTTTGTATTTTATTTCACATATGACTTTTTCACTTCAATAGAAAATTCCTTGCCTCGTTTCCTCTTGAATAATGCTGCAAACATTGAAACGAAAAGTAAAAAATACTTTAAAATAAATAAAAGGATTCAATATATACAATAGTTGTAATAGTAGGGAGAAATTTATCCCAATAAGACATTGCCTATCCATACATTCTGCGATGGAAATAGACTATTAATGCCCACATGAACTTACATTAAAGCTTAATAGCGACAACAGAGTTACCGTTGCATTAGGGGCCATGAATGTGTACTGTTCCGATATCGCTTAGTGTTGGAGACGCCCCTCCATGGGAGTAATGGACAATCTCATGATCTCACTTCCTCTGGTTACGTCACTTCCAGTATCCAGTACTTGTGCCCGGCAGTCAGAGATTGGCACGCGACCAAGGAGGGCTGGTGCACACGCCCCACCGTTGAGGAATGGTATTGCTCAACATGCTTTGCTTGTAATATATGTGAATACATGTTATTTTCCTAAAAATCCTGTGTTCTTTCGTTCTTATTACTATTTAACCCCATAGCAACAGAGTTATCGTGAAATTAGGGAGCATAAATGTGCACTGTTTCCATGTCGCTTAGACCAGTGTTCATTTTTTTATAGAGTACAACATCCATATTGCGGGTTATCTATTCTGTTTGATGAGGGTAATTGCTCATAAAAAATGTTCTTAGTATTTCCCTACTGCAGAGGTAAATAAATAATGACGCGCGCTTTTGTCTCGGTCGAAATTCGAAATATGCTTCTGAGAAATCTTATGTAGAGAACGTTTATGTATTATTTAATTTAAAATAAAAATATTCCGCTTCATGAAGTATGAGGAAATATACCCACTTATTCATATGGTTACACGTTAACTACGCTTGCAGCAACGATTTTATAAATATTGTTCGTAAAATGTTTGATGCATCCTTTTATCAAACAAATAAAAGTAAAATTACTTTTGTTGAAAATTATCATGTATTATGCTTATTTCCTAATTCTACCAGCCGACAATCTTCTGTATCTAGTCGAAATTTGGAAGCATAGACATTCTGTCTTAGCGTTTGTGCAATGGATCCATTAGAATATTCGCTTGGATATAATAGTTACACAACTTCACCGTTAAGATTATACTAATACGGAGGAATAAAGAGCGAGAAAGAAACGGTTCAAAAGAAATAAGAGTATTTTCTGCGATAAAATGATGTATACTGTTAATCCTTGATGAGAGATAATTTGCAGATACCATGCTTAATATAATAATAGAAACACACACACACACATATATATATATATATATATATATATATATAGTTTATGTGTTAAATATAATTAATATCAGCTTTTATACGCATTACCTATGCGCTCAAGCAATATGAATACTGTAATTTCTCCAAACATGCACTCATGTTTGCCCAGCTGGGCAAATTTGAGTCCTTGTACCGGAAACATATCCAGTAAATAAAACGTCGGTTAGTAAATCGTTATTTTTTCTTTTTTTTTTTTTTTTGCATTTCCATACACCAAACATGGATATAAATATCACTAAAACATTCGCTGGGTCATAAGCTTCATTTCGAACCGCCTGCCTGCATGTCTCTGTCTCTCTCTCTCTCTCACACACACACACACACTTTCTCTCTCTCTCACACACACACACACTCTCTCTCTCTCTCTCTCTCTCTGTATCTCTCTTACTCACTCACTCACTCAATCACTCGAACTTACTAAGAGACATAATAACTTCCGGTGAATACCGGAAAAGTATCCAGTAAATAAAACGTTGTTTAGTAAAGCGTTATTTCTTATGCATTTCCATACACAAAACATGGATATAAATATCACTAAAATATCCACTGGGTCATAAGCTTCATTTCGGTACCTAACTTTACAAAAACATTTTCACCAATTTTATTGTCTTAGAAATAACAAACGATTTTTCACCGTAATTTAGATATAATAGCCCTTGGATAATTATTCTGAAAGATTATATATTGATGGTGGCGATTAAAAAAGGTTTCAGATTAGAATTTAAATTTCTGTGTGTATACACCTATATAAAATCGCATACCATTGAATTTATAAATTAATAGCAGAAATTTCATTTAGAGAGCTCGAGAGTGTAATACTTGAGTTACAAGCACTTTTACAATTAAGCGTTTTACTGGGAACATAATAATCCACAAAACAGTGTTAGTAAGGACGAGTGCAGGAAAACAATCCTGCATCCAGAACGCCAACGATTGTAGGAGATTTAATTCGGGCCGATGACTTCGAAAACCCTACGCGTGTGTCAAAAATAAATGCGAAAAAAAAAACAGAACCAGACAACGAACAGTGTTCACTGAGAGTTTCAATGAGTCACTGTAAAGACTAATATATAACAGATAATATAGCAGAGGGAAGTGAGAAGCGAATGTTATCAGTGACTGTAATAAGAGACATGATGACTGTAGAAGAAAAATACCATTTTTAATCGTTATTCTTTTACGAATATTTTTATGTATAATTCTTTGCATATATTTTTATACTTCTTATATATATGGAATATTCATCAGCGTGAAATATATATATATATATATATATATATATATATATATATATATATATATATATATATACTAGCAAAAGTACCCGTCGTTGACTGGGTTCAAAAACAGCCTACAGAAAATGGACTCTGATTTATGAAAGTATGATAGGTTATGAAAAGAAAGGATTGTAAAGAGATAAAATCGAATTTGGGGGTATCAAAACCAAAGCAAAAATAGGTGAAAGAAAAATAAAGTAGATAAACCCCATAATTTATCATAACATACCTGTTCACACTGAAACTCTTAGCACAATATTCTGTTAATCTATATTAAAAAACCTTGTTAAACTTTGTGACATATTTGCAGTCTATTGAGGTCAGGGGCGAAAAACACCCCCTCATTTTATTATACTATATTTCTTCAACTGGAACATGATTACCAATGTATACTTACGCGGAGAGATATGACAAGTCTTAATTTCAGTTTGTGCCTATTTCATTTCTATGGAGGCCAGGCGCCAACGCAGACGCCACAATTTTATTATACCATCCGTATTGAAATTAAAACATACTTATCAAAGTATTGTTATGTACGTCTATATAAAAAAAGACTTGTAAACGCTTTTGTTTTAATTTTTTAATTTGTTATCTCCATACTTTGTGGACCAGGCGCGTACGCAGACCACACAATTTTAATGAATAATCATTATGCCAGATCAAACATACACATTCTTGTGTCTTGATACATCTTCTATCATTATTTTTGATCAGTTTTCTATAATAGTAAACAATATAGGAGCCTATTCGTGACCAGACACACACGGTATATATTTGCTCCCCCACCGAGCAAATAAAACACAAGACCGATTTTAATTGTAAGGAGTGAAGGGGAAATGTAAGCCAACTCCCCGGGGAGTAGCGGGGGGCTGGATAGTGACAATTGGTATGAAGGGTAGCCCCTACATTGACGAAGGTCTTATCTGTAGGGTCGACCCCACATAGGGTCTTTGCTTGCAGTATCTGCCGGAACAGATACTACACTTTGATATTGGCCCGAATGTCATGTCACGTTCGTGAGCACACACACACACAGACATTCAGCTTTATATTATAGTTATCCAAGAAAATTAACTAGTAGTACCTTTCGCAGAAAATCTAAACCATTATAAATGTTAATGTGTCTGCGTGTGTGTATATATATATATATATATATATATATATGTGTGTGTATATATATATATATATATATATATATATAGTAATTTATAAAATATATGTGGCGATTAAGCTACACTGAATATTCGGAGTTTCATCCATTCTAGGATTCGTCAGGCTTATAGTATATATATATATATATATATATATATATATATATATATATAAATATATATATATATATATATATGTACATATACATACATATAAATATATATATATATATATATATATATAAATATATATATATATATATATGTACATATACATACATATAAATATATATATATATATATATAAATATATATATATATATATGTACATATACATACATATAAATATATATATATATATATATATATAAATATATATATATATATATGTACATATACATACATATAAATATATATATATACATATATATATAAATATATATACACATATATATATACTAGCAATCGGTGTTTTGAGGTTAATGCTGAGAAAAAAAAACGGTCAATTTTTTAAACTTTGACCCCTATTATGACTTCTTAACATTTATTGTTTAGGGATCAAATAAAGGTAATAAGTTAGATCCATGTCCAAGGAATCTATATCTAAAATATCACGTGTTTAGACCCAAAATTGTAGGAGGAGTTTGGTAGAGTTCTCAAAGGTCAAATCGTTTGATAGCGAGGCCAAATTTCGCGAATTTGGCCTTTTTTTAAAGCAGTTTGGCCTTCAAAATTTATGTTTGGCCTTTTTCTTCACCGATGAAATTTGGGGACGCAACGGAGATTTTCGGCTAAAAAATGTTGTTACTATGCACATCTATTTATTGAAATACAATTTGTGGCAAAATTTCAGGAAAAACTAATGGATGGTTCTCTCGCAATAGTCCGGACAATTCGCTAAATTATCTCGTCAAAACCTTAAATCTCGAATTTTTGTGCATTTTTTTTCGGGGGGGGGGCTAATTTGGCATAATAGTGTCCATTTAATAGTATTATCTTGAAAAAATAAAAAAATAAGGAAAATTACCAAAAAAAAAAAAAAACAAGAACAACAAAAGTGTGCCGTACTGCCGTATTTTTAAAAGTTTTATTGCGTTGTTTTTATTTGCTTTTTTATTTCATCGGTGAAGAAAAAGGCCAAACAGAAATTTGAAGGCCAAACTGCTTTAAAAAAAGGCCAAATTCGCGAAATTTGGCCTCGCTATAAAAATCAAAATGGGGAAATCCCCCTACTTGAACTTTCTGTTTAATTAATAATGACTCGCTTGTAGCGTTGATATTTTTCTTTTTTCGCTATAAAAAAATAACTACTTGATGAAATTACGTGATTTTTTCTGTAGGAAAACTTTATCCCATGACGAGTACGTACAATATATATATATTTTTTTAAATATTTCCATTTTTTAATGTCAATGGAAAACTGCACAAGTACCCAAACCCGAAATGTAAAGACCACGAGTGAAGGCGCTTTTTTTTTTTTTTTTTTGGTTTAGTTTCATAATGGCGGCCGTGATGTCGGAGGTTCGATTGTTAGATTGTAAGTTTCGTATTTTTTTAATTTGTAAATCGCAAGTTAGGAAAAAATTAAACCCTTCCAAGATGGACAATAAATCAAGCCATAATATTTTATGGTAAAGGTAAGAGCCTACGAACCATAGTTTTTTAGGATATGTGATTATTGGATTAACCAATCAGAAATCGTCTGTGGCACACACATCTCTGTTTTTATAGATATATAGATATAGATATATATATATACATTGCGTTTTATTTTTTATTACCGTATTTTTCTGTTCAGTTAAATTATTGTTTAAGCTACGCGACCGTTTTTTGGCCGTCAGGTAGCTTCCTCGTATTTTGCAGAAATGTTCGTTTATGGTTGAATGAAAGAATGAATGATGCAAGGGGAGGGGTGCGGGAAAAGCTGAAAAAGAAGAAGGGACCAAGGGGGAGAGGTGGGAGGTAGGTGCTTGATATGTGGGTAATGTTTTATACATATATACATATACATATATACATATATACACATACACATACATATGATGATTGCAACGTCTTGTCAGACGAGTGCCACTCCCTCAGGAATTTAAAATCCATGAGCCCAAATGCCTGAGGGAGTATCTATACAAATATGATATTACAAAGTCTTAGCTTTGTACGACAGCTAAGTTTTCTCTCTGTTCAAAATGTTGAGATCCAGCAACAGGCAAGAGCAAGATTGCCAGCAACAAATTAAACTGCAGACCAGCTTAATGCGGTTACTGGCCGTCCGCTTTATGGTTTTTTAAATCAGAGATTTGCTACTCCTAGAAAGCTTGCCTTCACCACGGCTTACGGGTGCCGTCTCCACCCTAATACACATATACACACACACAAATATACACGG